>NW_006777590.1:328424-364808 GCF_000442215.2 Lipotes vexillifer | reverse complement strand
CAGGAATGCAGTCTGCCTGGGTCTGAGTGCTGGTTGTTGAAACCCCTTCTCCCCTTCTCCATCTCTATCTGTTCCCAAACTGTCAAGCCCTGCAGATTTTCCCAGTGATCTCTGTGAAGTGAGACCCAAGTGAGCATCCTGGGAAATGTCCTGCAACACTGAGAAGCTGCATGTCCACCTTTTGCTCTTTTTCCCAGTGGAGAAACTGTAAGCCCAGGAGGTCTCTCTTGGTGCAGCACTTTACCAGCCTGAGGGAAGGGCAATGTGATCAGAGTGTAGTCCTCCTTGGTCTCTGTGGTCCAAGTGAGGCTTCAGCCTCATCCCTGTGTTCTGGAATTTTCACAATGGTATCTTGTCTATGGATAATTGCTAGTGGGTCTTCTTGTGAGGGGGAAGGAAGTCAGGAATGATGTATGTTGCCATCTTGATGACACCATTCTTCCAATTTTGCAAATAATAAATTGATTCAGGCCCTAAATCTCAGTGCTTATAGTGGACTTACTGGGAAAAATTATCCCTCTTGGATAGGAAAGTAAATCTAGTAACTGGAAGAGTATCCCCATATTATACATTTAAGAAAAGCAGGGTAAAACTACTCCAGGTGGGCAATCATTTTTCTCATCGTATATTTGTTTGGGTATTCACTTAGCAGCTACAGGTCTTTCTTCTCCTGCCAGATACCTCTCATCTGCTCCCGCTCAGTTCAGCACTTACACTGCCCAGGGTGGAATCAGTACATTAATGAAAAGAATGGTTACTAGATGCAACTGAACAATTGGAGTTACTGTCCAACCCCAGCGCATCTGATGATGTTCATGCTTTCCTTTAGGCCCTTTGAAATGGACCTAATCTGGTGATTAATGCACAAATGCAGAGTTTGCTGAATTTCATCTTTCTCAAATTTGCACGTGGCAATACTGGAAGGAGAGTAAATGTGTTGTGTGAAAGGATCAGGATCCAAAGAGGTCTGATAATGAGCAAATTTGAGCACATCAGCAACCAGGGTGGTTCCTCATGCATGTAACCTGTGTCCAAATGATCTGAGAAGTGTCATAAGGAGAATACTTGGAGGTATGGGAGCAGGCACACAACAGCTGTCTTCAAATACTGGAGCAGGGATTACCTATGTTGTGTGAGTCTCCAGCATACAGTCCTAGGTCTATTTGATCGAAGCTACAGGGAGGCAGGTTTAGGTACGGTATAAGCAGCAGGTCACCACAAGGGACTGAACAACTCTATTGGACAATTATTTCAAGCAAGAGGTTAGGTCTTGGTGGCCAACATGTCTGGTCAAGTCTCAAATCCTCTGACAACACTAAGACCTATGATTGTGTCACCTCATACCTACTGTTTTTCTTGTGGAAGTTTATGCTCTAGCAAAGAAAACAGCTTCCACTTCCCATGGAGGGTAATCCATTAGAAAGGGGTGGTAAGATAATACTTGATGTTTCAAATATGTCCAAACAGCATAATCCCTTTCTTGTAGGAAAAGATACATATAGCTGTACCTCATTTTATTGTGCTTCACTTTATTGCGCTTTGCAGATACTGCTTTTAGTTTTTATTTTTGTTTTTTGTTTTTTTTAAAAATCGAAGGTTTGCGGCAACCCTATGTTGAGCCAGTCTTTCAGCTCCATTTTTTTCCAACAGCATTTGCTCACTTCGTGTCTCTGTGTCACATTTTGGTAATTTACTCACTTCATATACCTGTGTCACATTTTGGTAATTCTTGCAATATTTCAAACCCTCCACCAGCAAAAAGATTATGACTCACTGAAGGCTCAGATGATGATTAGCATTTTTTTAGCAATAAAGTGCTTTTTACTTAAGGTATGTATGTTGGGTTTTTTTAGACATAATTCTATTGCATGCTTAATAGACTACAGTACAGTTGTCCCTTGAAAATGCACAAATTAGGGGCGCTGACCCTGGAACTGTCAAAAACCCATGTATAACTTTTGACTTGCCCAAAACTTAACTACTAATAGCCTACTCTTGACTGGAAGCCTTGTTGATAACAGTCGATTATGACATATTTTCTATGTTATATGTATATCTACATATATTTTATGCATTCATGATATATCTAACTTTTTCTTAATATTTTGATATTTCTAGGCTACGTGGTTTGTCTGTGAGTTTCTTCAAATTATGGCAAATCTCAAAACATTTTTCCACATATTTATTGAAAAAAATCTGTGTATAAGTGGACTCACAGTTCAAACCCATGTTGTTCAGGGGTCAACTGTATAGTGTAAACATAACTTTTATATGCACTGGGAAACCAAAAACTTTGTGTGACCCACTTTATTGCAGTATTTGCTTTATTGGAGTGGTCTGGAACCACAATATCCCTATCCCTGAGGTATGCCTATATATTAATAGACCAGAGTATGGATGGTTATACACCCAAATGCTAATGCTTGTAACTGGTGGGATTATAAATGACTGGTTTTTATAAATTGAAAGTGATAAAATATTGCATATGGGCAGGAATTGGGACACTTCCATTTACATGTCCTTGTGCTTACCATGAGCACCAAAAATGACTGGTTTATAAGACAGTGGATTCTGTTCAGGACAAGAACCAGACCAGAGGTTCAGTGCTGCAGGTCATTAGCAAATATTAGATATCTCAGTTTATGCTCAATAGAAGATATGATGTGCTTAGCAAAGTGGGTGTTATCAAGTGTTTCTTGCCTCGTTCCCTATCCAACCCCAGCCTTGGGGGTCTCCTCTCATCAAGTTGAAAAACACTTTCAGAAAACAAGAGAACTCAGTTTAAATTCCAATCCTTATTCACCTTAAAAGATCAATTCAGACCCCATGTTTACATTTCCTCATCTCCAAGATAAGGATACTAGTCCACATTACCTCCTCTCCCAAGGTTCTCAAATTCTATGATTCCAACTATGGAAAAAAGCAAGTCAGAACCCACTGGACCTGGACAGAGAAGAGCCTTTTCCACATGACTATTCTGCTAAAGTGGCCTTCCTTCAACCATTTTGTTTGGCTGAAGAGAACCCTTTTGTACTTTCAGTCCTTAGAAGACCACCAAGAATGGACCACCACAGGAGTCTCAACATAATTATATTTATTATTTTATCACTACATTAGAAGTGAAATAAACTGTGAGAAGCTGAAAATGCATGCCACTTCATGAAGATTATGGAACAATGGAGACATCCAGTGTAGAAAGTTAAAAATTGCTTATCCTTTAGGGATGCAAAGACTAGACGCACAAATATCATCAATGGTGTGATTATTGACAGCATCAGCCGGCTGGAATTTATGCACCAATGGAAAGTTTAAGAAAGAAAGTAAGGGAACTTTGGCTACTCCTGACCTCTTAGCCAGGGATTATGGATGAGAAGACATAGAAAATGGCTAAAATCTCTACAAACACATAGGTTTACAAAAAACATGCCTAAAACCAAGACACTCAGGCAATGTTGAAATTTGTTCTTGGGAGGAGATCCCCATTTTACGATGATTGAACACTCTCTTTCTCCCGCTAGATAGCTGGGAAAAAGACAAACACAAACAATCATTAAAGGATATTTTCCTAAGATTAAGTTCAGTTTCTTCCAAGAGAGTTCTTTGCCACTCTTTGCCAAGTCATTGAAGGCTACCATACCTGCTTTAAATTTAGAATGCCAAGGCACTAACTGCAAATCCTCAGTTGTGTGTGTGTGTGTGTGTGCGTATGTGTGTGTGTGTTAACCACCTGAACATTAGAATCTGCATCAACTGTGTCTTTTTTTCCATTTCAGAGTTAGATTTATGCTGTTGCCATTTTTTCCATCGAATATTCTGAGACTGAGGAGCAAGTGAAGTATTTTCCTCAGATTTACCTATCACTATATAATTAGGAAGTTACACCCTTTCAGACAATTTTGACTAACTTAGAAACTCTCAGATAATAGCAACATGACAAAAAGTGCCCCTTAGTTTTGTGAATATGCTTGGAGTTTCTCCATCAGGCTGTAATTCCCAAAGGCAAAACTGATCCCTTCAGTCTGGGAGGCCCAAGTACACCCAAGATCTAAACTTGTTCTCTGCCTTCTCTTGTTGTCAGGTACAGAAAACCAAAACTGCAGTTTGTATAGTTCTTTAGGAATAAGATCATGGACCTAAATTGCTAGATGCAGAAAATTCCAAATAACTATAAAATTGAAAAAATTAAGATTTTTCTAGTGCTGAGTATAATATTCCAAAATTGGTTGTAATGTGATTTTTAGTGATTTTCCAAGAAGAAAATAGTCTTTTATTCCCCCATTACTTCTTGGGTTTATCATGTAAGAACCACTTATATAACCCAAGTAATTAAACAACTATTTGATATTTTTAACCATTGCATTAAATTCAGTGGCTACATAATTATTGCTTACTTTGTGGCAAAATTTACTAGAATAGTTTATTTACTGAACCTATGAATGTTCACCATTGCTTTTCTTCACTAGAAACTCCCCTGCCCCATGACTTACTTTCCTTCGAGGGGAGAGTACTTTTTCCTTCAGTATTAGCTTTCTTCAGTTTTGACCTGTCAAACTTCTCCACTTCAGACAAGTCTGGCTTACCACTCATCTTGACTAAAAGAAAGACTGAAAAAAGATGTTTTAACTTAACTGGAAAAACTATTATCATACTAATGGATCACAACCCAAAATTCTCACATTTAATATAAATATGTATTTTATCTTTTGATTTTCAACAAGAAAACAGCACACATCTTGGGAAAACCATGGTTTTATCAAAATGCTTTGAATTCCACATCATTACCCCACTTCTGATAGGCAGTAAAAGCCACTGAATCAGGATGCACTAGAAACCAAGATGCTCTAAAACCCAGAGTCAATATGTCTGACTTAAAAATCACAGGGAAGGTCAAATGGAGGTGATAGAAACAAAGAGCAGATAGAGATAGAAGAAAAAATAAGGACTGGGCTTAACCAGGAATGAATTTGTAACAGGAGATAGCACTATTTGAGCACCTTCACTTTGTATTCAATTACTTTGGGGGGGTTTTCTTGGGGGTTAGGGAGCAGCACACAATAAATTGTAGCATAAGTTGTACTAGCTTCTTTCCATTTCATCTGCCTTTTCAAAGACGGTAGATTAAGGAGCTGCAATAAGGGAAGGAGGGGATTTAATCCCGTCATAACTAATGACCCGTCTCATGATGTCTCCTTATGGCACTAGTTTGTAAACGCTGTAAGACGGCACAGCTAATTATGATCAGACTCAGGACTTCAGCAGAATGGGATAAACCAGGCACAGTTGATTTTTATTTCACCATATTTTCTCCTCAAGGGGAGAGGGGAGATGAGGCTAGGAGATGCCCTGTGATCCTTCTGGCTTGGTCCAGAAGAGACAATAGGAGACCCCTATTGAGCCCGCGAAGCAGAGCTCTCCTGCCCATGCCTGGCCCCACCCTGGCGGGGTAAGACACGTCTAGTGCCCAGACCAGAATGGAGAGGCCCTCAAGCAGCCAGACGTCCCGAATATGCCTCCCTTCCGTTGTGGTCACCCTAAGACCCTCCTTTGACGAGCGATCGGCTGCCAATCTCCAGAGGTGGGGAAACAGGGACTTAAAATAATAACAGGGCTGGGCACATAAGCCACTTTGTTAGCAGCAATTTGCTTAATATTTTAAAACAACTATCATCATTGTCAGGAGCCCAGGTCCAACCTAACAGCCACGGGAGGGCAGAGAGCGAAGGGCCAGCCTCAGAAGGCCCATTCCGAGCCCCACACTCCTCATCCCCTCCGCCTCGGACTTGCAGCCACAGCGGACTGGCCGCTCTGAGGGCTCCCCCCTCGGACCTTTCCGGGACAGCCCTAGGGAGGATTTTGTATTGCCTGCAGAAGGCAGCGCTGCGAAAACAAAGGCGCGGACTCGCCAGCAGGCGCAGATACAAATGGCCCGTCCCAACCCCCGCCCCTCCAATTCCAGCAGGCCCCATACGCCAGCCCCGTGGCCGCCGCGCCCTCCTGTCCCCATAGTCCTCTGGCTCTGGCGGGGCCGCACGTCCTCACCCGAAGGCTTGAAGACCAGGGAAAGGCAGACAGCTGCACCGCGACCACTTCTCACACAGGACAAGGTTAACCTTCTCGTGTGGAACCCAACAGTTATAAGCTGCGTGACAGGCTCCGCCCCCAGACCCCTCTCCAGTCCTCTCGGATTGCCCAAGGGATACTAGATCCACCTCGTCGCCCCTCCCACCACTTTAGACGTGCTGACCTGAGTCCACTGTCTCCCCTCTACTCAGGACCTCACCCTTGCAACTGGGTGTTGATAGCGTCATGCAAGATCTGCCTATCCAGACCCCATCCAAGCCCACTGATCCCCCAGGGACTGGTGGCCGGTCTACTTCCCCTGCTTCTCCTACTACTTTCGTTCTGAGGGTCCACTTCCCTTCTTCCCAAGTATGCTCACTCCTCCACGATAATAGGGGCCTCTACAATAAGCAGACACATTTTACCCAGTTAGCTTTGAACGTCTGAAACTCAGAGATCCAAGCTGAAGGAGCCGTAATCAGGTACTCCTGGCTTTTTATAGCCATCGGAGCCTACGTAAGCTGTGACAACCAAACAGTGGAAGTGATGCTCAGTGTTCTCTGTTCTAATCCTCTGCCAGGTCATGGAGGAGGGATGTTCATGGAGAGGGTGGCCAGTTCTGGGTCATTCACCCCCACAGCTGGGCATTTCTGTGACACTGGTGCGCTCTTATGTAAAAGTCCTATTTTCAAATTTTTCAGCCACTGACCATGGTAGCAGTCAGTTTAGGGTAATCAGAGAAACTACTGAGGCTATTCATCCTTTTTTTTTTTTAACTTTTATTGGAGTAGAGTTGCTTTAGAATATTGTGTTAGTTTCTACTGTACAGCAAAGTGAACCAGCTATTTCTATAGCTATACGTATACATATATCCCTTCTTTTTTGGATTTCCTTCCCATTTAGCTCACAACAGAGCACTGAGTAGAGTTCTCTGTGCTATACAATAGTTTTGCATTAGTTACTTATTTTATATGTAGCATCAATAGTGTATATATGATCAGGCTTCCCTGGTGGCACAGTGGTTAAGAATCCGCCTGCCAATGCAGGGGCCATGGGTTCCAGCCCTGATCTGGGAAGATTCCACATGCCACGGTTCAGCTAAGCCCATGCACCGCAACTACTTAGACTGTGCTCTAGAGCCCTCAAGCCACAACTACTGAAGCCCGAGTGCCTAGAGCCAGTGCTCCACAGCAAGAGAGGCCACTGCAATGAGAGGCCACTGCAATGAGAGGCCGTGCACCGCAACGAAGAATAGCCCCCACTCGCCGCAACTAGAGGAAAGCCCATGTGCAGCAATGAAGACCCAACACAGCCAAAAATAAATAACTACTTAAATAAATTTATTTTAAAAAGTGTACATATGTCAATCCCAATCTCCCAATTCAATCCACCGCCCCCTTCCCTCCTTGGTAACCATACGTTTGTTCTCTATGTCTGTGTCTCTATTTCTGCTTTGTAAATAAGGTCGTCTATACCAATTTTTTCACACTCCACATATATGCATTAATATACGATATTTGTTTTTCTCTTTCTGACTTACTTCACTCTGTACGACAGTCTCTAGGTCCATCCACGTCTCTACAAATGACCCAATTTCACTCCTTTTTATGACTGAGTAATATTCCATTGTATATGTGTACCACATCTTCTTTATACATTCCTCTGTTGATGGACATTTAGGTTGCTTCCATGTCCTGGCTATTGTAAATAGTGCTGCAATGAACATTGGGGTGCACGTGTCTTTTTGAATTATGGTTTTCTCTGGGTATATGCCTAGTAGTGGGATTGCTGGGTCATATGGTAGTTCTATTTTTAGATTTTTAAGGAAACTCCATACTGTTCTCCATAGTGGCTGTATCAATTTACATTCCCGCCAACAGTGCATGAGTGTTCCCTTTTCTTCATGCCCTCTCCAGCATTTACTGTTTGTAGATTTTTTGATGATGGCCATTCTGACTGGTGTGAGGTGATACCTCATTGTAGTTTTCATTTGCATTTCTCTAATAATTAGTGATGTTGAGCATCTTATCATGTGTTTGTTGGTCATTGGTATGTCTTCTTTGGAGAAATGTCTATATAGGTCTTCTGCCCATTATTTGATTGGGTTATTTCTTTCTTTGATATTGAGGAGCTTGAGTTGTTTGTATATTTGGAGATTAATCCTTTGTCAGTTGCTTCATTTGCAAATATTTTCTCCCAAAATGAGGATTGTCTTTTCATCTTGCTTATGGTTTCCTTTCCTGTGCAAAAGCTTTTAAGTTTAATTAGGTCCCATTTGTTTATTTTTGTTTTTATTCTCATTGCTCCAGAAGGTGGGTCAAAAAAGATCTTGCTGCAATTTATGTCAAAGTGTGTTCTGCCTATGTTTTCCTCTAAGAGTTTGATAGTGTCTGGCCTTACGTTTGGGTCTTTATTCCATTTTGAGTTATTTTTGTGTATGGTGTTAGATAGTGTTCTAATCTCATTCATTTACATGTAGCTGTCCAGTTTTCCCAGCACCACTTATTGAAGTGACTGTCCTCTCCATTGTATATCCTTGCATCCTTTGGCATAGATTAGTTGACCATATGTGCATGGGTTTATCTCTGGGCTTTCTATCCTGTTCCATTGATGTATATTTCTGTTTTTGTGCCAGTACCATACTGTCTTGATTACTGTAGCTTTATAGTATAGTCTGAAGTCAGGGAGTCTGATTCCTCCAGCTCCAATTTTATTCTCAAGATTGCTTTTGCTATTTGGGGTCTTTTGTGTCTCCATACAAATTTTAAGATTTTTTGTTCTAGTCCTGTAAAAATGCCTTTGGTAGTTTGATAGGGATTGCATTGAATCTGTAGATTGCTTTGGGTATTATAGTCATTTTCACAATACTGATTCTTCCAATCCAAGACCATGGTATACCTTTCCATCTGTTTGTGTCATCTTTGATTTCTTTCATCAGTATCTTGTAGTTTTCTTCAAAAAGGTCTTTTGCCTCCTTAGGTAGGTTTATTCCTAGATATTTTATTCTTTTTGTTGCAATGTTAAATGGGATTGTTTCCTTAATTTCTCTTTCTGATTTTTGTTGTTAGTGTATAGGAATGCAAGAGATATCTGTGTATTAATTTTGTATCCTGTGATATAACTAAATTCATTGATTAGCACTAATAGTTCCCTGGTGGCATCTTTAGGATTTTCGATGTGTAATATCATGTCATCTGCAAACAGTGACTGTTTTACTTCTTCTTTGCCAATTTGGATTACTTTTGTTTCTTTTCTTCTCTGATTGCCGTGGCTAGGACTTCCAGAACTATGTTGAATAATAGCAGTGAGAGTGGGCACCCTTGTCTTATTCCTGATTTTAGAGGAAATGCTTTCAGTTTTTCACCATTGAGAATAACGTTTGCTATGGGTTTGCCATATATGACCTTTATTATGCTGATGTAGGTTCCCTCTGTGCCCACTTTCTGGAGAGTTTTTATCATAAATGGGTGTTGAATTTTGTTGAAAACATTTTCTGCATTTATATAGATGATCATATGGTTTTTATTCTTCATTTGCTAATGTGGTATATCACATTGATTGATTTGCATATATTGAAGAATCCTTGCATCTCTGGGATAAATCCCACTTGATCATGGTTTATGATCCTTTTAATATGTTTTTGGATTATGTTTGCTAGTATTTTGTTGAGGATTTTTGCATCTGTGTTCATCAGTGATATTGACCTCTTTTCTTTTTTTGTGATATCTTTGTCTGGTTTCATATCAGAGTGATGGTGGCCTCATCGAATGAGTTTGGGAGTGTTCCTCTCTCTGCAATTTTTTGGAAAAGTTTGAGAAGAATAGGTGTTAGCTCTTTTCTAAATATTTGACAGAATTCACCTGTGAAGCCATCTGGTCTTGGAATTTTGTTTGTTGGAAGATGTTTAATCACAGTTTCAATTTCAGTACTTGTGATTGGTCTGTTCATATTTTCTATTTCTTCCTGGTTCAGTCTTGTGAGATTGTACCTTTCTAAGAATTTGTCCATTTCTTCCAAGTTGTCCATGTTATTGGCATATAGTTGCTTGTAGTAGTCTCTTACGATCCTTTGTATTCCTGTGTTGTCTCTTGTAACTTCTTTTTCATTTCTAATTTTATTTATTTGAGTACTGTCCCTTTTTTTCTTGATGAGTCTGACTAAAGGTTCATCAATTTTGTTTACCTTCTCAAAGAACCAGCTTTTAGTTTTATTGATCTTTGCTATTGTTTTATTTGTTTCTATTTCATTTATTTCTGCTCTGATCTTCATGATTTCTTTGCTTCTACTAACTTTAGGTTTTGTTTGTTCTTCTTTATCTAGTTGCTTTAGGTGTAATGTTAGGTTGTTTATTTGAGATTTTTTCTTGTTTCTTGAGGTAGGATTATATTAGTATAAACTTCCCTCTTAGAACTGCTTTTGCTGCATTCCATAGGTTTTGGGTCTTGTGTTTTCATTGTCATTTATTGCTAGGTAATTTTTGATTTCCTCTTTGATTTCTTCAGTGATCTCTTGGTTATTTAGTACCATATTGTTTGGCCTCCATGTGTTTGTGTTTTACAGTTTTTTTTTCCTGTAATTGGTTTCTAATCTCATAGAACTGTGGTCAGAAAAGATGCTTAATATCATTTCAATTTTCTTAAATTTACTGAGGCTAGATTTGTGACCCAAGATGTGATCTGTCCTGGAGAATGTTCCATGTGCACTTGAGAAGAAAGCACATTCTGCTGCTTTTGGATGGAATGTCCTGTAAATATCAATTAAGTCTATCTGGTCTAATGTTTCATTTAGGGCTTGTATTTCCTTATTAAATTTCTGTCTGGATGATCTATCCCTAGCTGTAAGTGGAGTGTTAACGTCTCCCCAATTACTGTGTTATTGTCAATTTCCCCTTTTATGGCTGTTAGCATTTGGCTTGTGATTGAGGTTCTCCTCTGCTGGGTGCATATATATTTACAATTGTTATATCTTCTTCTTGGATTGATCCCTTGATCCTTATGTAGTGTCCTTCCTTGTCTCTTGTAACAGTCATTATTTTAAAGTCTATTTTGTCTAATATGAGTATTGGTACTCCAGCTTCCTTTTGATTTCCATTTGTATGGGATATGTTTTTCCATCCCCTCACTTTCAGTCTGTATGTGTGCCTAGGTCTGAAGTCGGTCTCTTGTAGAAAACATATATATATGCCTTGTTTTTGTATCCATTCAGCCATTCTGTGCCTTTTGGTTGGAGCATTTGATCCATTTACATTTAAGGTAATTACCAATATGTATGTTCCTATTTCCATTTTCTTAATTGTTTTAGGTTTGTTTTTGTAGGTCTTTTTCTTCTCTTGTGCTTCCTGCCTAGAGATGTTCTTTTAGCATTTGTTGCAAAGTTGGTCTGGTGGTGCTGAATTCTCTTTGTTTGTTCGTGTCTGTAAAGCTTTTGATTTCTCTGTCAAATCTGAATGAGATACTTGATGGGTAGAGTAATCTTGGTTGTAGTTTTTTTCTCTTTCATCACTTTAAATATATCCTGCTACTCCCTTCTGCCTTGCAGAGTCTCTGCTGAAAGATCAGCTGATAACGTTACGGGGATTCCCTTGTATACTATTTGTTGTTTTTCCCTTGCTTCTTTTAACATGTTTCTTTGTATTTAATTTTTGTTAGTTTGATTAGTATGTGTCTTGGTGTGTTTCTCCTTGGGTTTGTCCTGTATGGGACTTCCTGTGCTTCCTGGACTTGATTGACTATTCCTTTATCATATTAGGGAAGTTTTTTATTATAATTTCTTCAGATATTTTCTCAGACCCTTTCTCTTTCTCTTCTTCTTCTGGGACCCCTATAATTCCAATGTTGGTGCATTAATGTTGTCCCAGAAGTCTCTGAGACTGTCCTAATTTCTTTCCATTTTTTTTCTTTAATCTGCTCTGCCACAGTTATTTCCACCATTCTATCTTCCAGCTCACTTATCTGTTCTTCTGCCTCAGTTATTCTGCTATTTATTCCTTCTAGTGTATTTTTAATTTCAGTTATTGTGTTGTTCATCACTGTTCTTTCTTTAGTTCTTCTAGGTCCTTGTTAAACATTTCTTGTATTCTCTCCATTCTATTTCCAAAATTTTGTATCATCTTTACTATCATTACTCTGAATTATTTTTCAGGTAGATTGCCTATTTCCTCTTCATTTATTTGGTCTTGCAGGTTTTTACCTTGCTACTTTCTGCAGCATATTTCTATGTCTTCTCATTTTGTCTGATTTACTGTGTTGTGGTCTTCTCTCTGCAGGCTGCAAGGTCATAGTTCCTCTTACTTCTGGTGTGTGCCCCAGTGGGCAAGGTTGGTCCAGTGGCTTGTGTAGGCTTTCTGGTGGGAGGGACTGGTGACTGCATTCTGATGGGTGGTGCTGGATCTTGTCCTTCTGATGGGAAGGATCATGTCAGGTGGTGTGTTTTGGGGTGTCTGTGGGTTTAGTATGACTTTAGGCCACCTGTCTGCTAATGGCTGGGTTTGGGTTCTTGTCTTGCTTGTTGGTTGGTGTGGGGCATTCAGCACTGGAGCCTGCAGGCCTTTGGGTGGAGCCAGGTGTTAGAGTTGAGATGGAAACCTCCGGGAGAGCTCTAACAATTTAATATTCCCCGGGGCCTGGAATTATCTGGCGTTCCAGCATCCTGGACTTGGTGCTCCTACCCCAGAGTCTCAGGCCCACCCCCTGACCTGGGAACCAAGACCCCGCAAGCCACATGGCTTGGCCAAAAAAAGGGGAAGAAAAGAAATGTTGGGAAGAAAACAAATGAAAACAAACAGACAAACAAGACCCAAGACAAATGGCAAAGACAAAAACAAGCAAACAACAACAATTAAAAGCAAACAAACAAATGAACAGAAAAACAAAATCCCAGACAAATGGTAAAAGCAAAACCAACCAAACAAAACAAACACACACACACACAAAGAAACAAAAAAAAAATAGAGAAAACAAAAAACAAGAGACCAACCAAACAAAAGAACCCCCAAACAAAATCAATTAAAAACAAAACTAACAAAAACAAAAAATAAACAAAACAAAAGCAGAATCCAAACTGAAGGAAAAAGCAAAGAAAACAAAACAAACATACAAAAATGATAAAAATGATAAGAACAAATAGAACAAAAGAAAAAAATGATATAAAAAACAGAGCAAAGAAAAGCAAAAGAAAATAAAGGAAAAAAACAGGACAACAAAAAAGTAATGTAGAAATAGAAATATGAAAAATAAAAAATGTATAAAATTTAAAAAACAAATAATAAAAAACAACAGAACAAAACATAAAAAAATAGTAATAATTATATTTTCCTGGGGTCTCAGCTGTCAGTGTCCTTGCCCCCACCCATGAGTCACAGCCAACCTCCACCTCCCCAGAAGGCCCTCCAGAGCTCTAGGTAGGTCTCTGGTTCTTCTGTGGGCACTGTGGGGGCAGCTCAGACTCTGACCTGGCCCAACTCCTGCATGTACTAGTCCCCAAAGTCCAGAGCTGCTAGAGCTTGACTGGTTTCCTTTGTGGGAACACTCGTTGCCCATCCAGATAGTCCATAGGTGCAGGGTTTACCAAGCTGATCACAGGGATTTAATCTGTGGCTTGTGCAACTGTACGGATAGCTCTTTTTCCTCTTTCTTTCTTAGTCACCCCATTCCTTGGGCTCATCTGTGGATTTAGCCCCACCTCTGTGTATGGGGCGCCGAAAGGGGTGTGCTCCTGAGGCTGCCCTGAAGCACTTGGGTCTGCCCTGGTGAGGTCAGGGCGTGGAGGTGGCATGACTGTCTGGGTCACGGGGACCCCAGTGGCAACATGTGTGTGGGAAAGCTGGTGGCCAAAGGCACAAGAGATCTGGCCCTAGTGGCAGCCTTTCCTAGTGCCTGGTGGCTAACACAAGAAGGTCAGCCTTGGTGGGGGCTTTTCTTAGTACCTGGCAGGACAGAGATCCCGCACGTGGACAGAAAGTCTGCAATGGCAGCCCCACCCCTTGCATGTCACTCAACAGTGGCACCTTGCTTCTATGGCAGTCTAGGTTTCCTCCACAAGCATTCCCAGTTGTGGATTTCCTCCCTCTCGTCCCCTCAGGCTGCCTTCTTTCAGCCAACAGCAGTCCTCTCCCTGGGTTTTCTCTCCAATCCCAAGGTTCCAGCTCTCAGCCCCCATGTGCAGTGGTGGAGACACATCCCAATTTGCGGTGCACAGGGCTATGGCACAGACCATCTGTGTAGGTGTCACTCTGTCCAGTCTGCCACAGACTGGCCGTTTCACCCCCCTCTGACAGCCTCAGATGCTCCCCTTCTGTCCCAACGGATTTCCCCATTGGTGAGGCGCTTCGCCAGATGCGGGAACCTCTCCTCTGCTTCAGCACCCACCCAGGGGTGCAGATCCTGTCCCACTTCCTCTCCTCTTCTTTCTCCCTTCTTTCTTTTGTCCTACCCAGTTATGCATGGATCTTTCTTGTCTTTTCCAGGGTCCAAGGTCTTCTGCTAGTGTTCAGCTGGTGTTCTGTGAGAACTGTTCCATCTGTAGATGTATTCTTGATGCATTTGTGGACAGAGATGAATTCCATGTCCTCCTGCTCCTCCACCATCTTGGTAGCTCCCTCTGAGGGTATTCATCTTGATTATCTCCAATCCTGATCACTTTGCTTGACCCACAGTAGATGCTTAGTTAAATACCTGTCTGTAGATTGAAGTAATAAATCCAGGATAGAGCAGAATTTTTTGACAGCAGCACCACTCAGTGTCTATGTTGGGACACAAAAAGGAGAATCCAGTAGTTACTTGAAAGAACTAAATATTCAAGGTCATTTTCTGGATATTCACCCAGAACCTTAGAGCATGAAGGTAAAATGGAGATAGGGCTATGTCTTTAGCTTGCACCCCATATTTTCCATAAGGCTCATGTATGGTGGTAGAGATCTATATAGACTAGCAATCGCTCTCTTCCCAAGCATTTCTCAGGCCTTCCCCAGCTCTCACCATTTTCTTTTCTACACTCTTGTAGGACGATGTGCTAACTTGAGAGTTTTGTATGATTGTTGGAGGAACTGTTAATACAGAAAGGCACACTCATTCAACAAATAACATTCACTGAGTACCTACAATGTCCCAGGCATTAAATATAACAAACACCAGTGTTTCCACCACTCAGATTTGGATGCTGTTATAACATTACAGAAAAATTAAGGTTTCCTTGACCTTCACCCCATTTCCATTCTCCTCCCACTTCCCTAGGGGTACTCCTACCCTGAATGTGATATATAGTTTCTAGCCCATTTTTCTTTCACTACAGATTTATGTGATCTATTTCCAGGAGCAACATGGAACATCCTGTGGACCAGTGCTCCATGTGTAAGACTGAATTTCCACATCTCTTGGGGTTGACAGGAAGCCTCAGACACTCACCTCCCCACCCTAGCCAAAACTTCAAAATCTATCTTGAAGCTATTTGCCTCAAATCCATCAGACCTCATCTCATCATAATGTCTACCCCATTTGTGCCAGTCACCACAAGATCCTCCAAATTCCCACAATACCCCTTAACTGCCACATTCTAACTTCCATAAGGCTGTCACCACATTCTCTCTTCAGTTCACTTCTCACACCCCTTCCGTACTCCTAAAACGCAATGCAACCTTAATAATTCCTCCATATCCCCACCCTCTTCTCTTAATGTGCCCTTCATTGTCTTGCCCCAACAGAAACCAGGCTGTTCCCAGAGGACTCTGTGTCCCTGGAAGCCCACTCAAGGGAAGTAGATGATTTTTCTCTCCCATCAACATTGTACCACAGAGCCTGAAGCTCTGGTAAATGTCTTCTGTGTTTCTCATTGCTGCCTTTAGAGCATTCCTCTCCCACATCCCTGAAAACCTCCAGCTTTTGACAGCTTATGTCACCAACTAGCCTTCATTGTCATCATCTACCAAACTCCTTTTGAGTTTTCTTCTGTCAGGAATGGGGTAGGGGGAGAAGGAACACAATCTAAGAAATGATACATGTGCTCTTCTAAGAATCGCTGTCTCATTTCTTGGAAGAAACGGGTAAGTGTGAGCAGATTTGCTTGGCACCATCCTCTGCTGTTCACAAGGATATGGAATGTGCAAGGGAAACGTGGGGCTGATATCAGTACGGCCCGGGCCAGGCTGCATCACCCAATCTTACTGTTGTGCTGTGTTCTCACATCCTGCCACTTTCCCCTTGCAATGTTAATGAAAAAAGCTTTTGATCATGAAGTTATTGTTATAAACAAATGTGATGACAGTTACTCTTAGGAGCCATGGATTGAAGTCAGGGGGGTCAGCTCCGGACTAAACCACCCTCCTCCAACTTGCACAATGTATTGTTACTCAGGGATATATTCATTGCTGTTTAAGTGTTCAATGTTATAGGTTGTGTTTAATTTCTAAAGATTAAAAAAAAAAATTGGTGCTAAACTTTCACCCCTGAGCATGTTCAGTGAGACTGGTCATGCAAGCATTAACAGTGCCATGCTCTTCAAGCCTGTTTTTTTTCTTATACAAATGTTGCCCTATTTGTATTCCTCAGTGTACAGTATTTTTTTTTTCCATTGAGGGTAGGGTAGTATACCTGCCATTTAACAAAATGAAGAAAAAATTGAAAAAAAAAACAGGAAATAAACTAGTACACAAGAGTCGGGCTAGTTGAGCCCAGCACCACACTGAAGTGGACTCAGTGGTTTTTGGAGTGAAGAAAATGTACTCCCTGCATATTCTCTCATGCTCCCATATAAGTCCAGCAACGAAGATTCTCGAGTTCCTCTTGCCTTGTCATGGGGACTCAGGAGTTGACCAAGGAAAACTATTTGGCCCCATGAAGAATGGCACTGTCAGTGTCTGTCCTGAATGGAACCTAGTCAGGAAGGAGTCTGAAAGTATACAATTGTGGTCACCTCATGAAGATGTGTGGCAGGTGGCTCTTAGGAAAAATGCTAAGTCTGGATCATTCACGTGGCAGCTTTGCATGGGGAGATGGTGGTTCTGAACTGGAACTGAGCTGCCTTCCATGCACTTGTGGCCAGTACATGTGGTGTGAATGGTACGTTTAAAGGGAAGGAAATGTGTTCTGCTTTCCTTCTTCCTTGGGATGCTCAAGCTGAACAGTAGGTAACCACTGTTTTAAAGGAACAAGCTCCACTTGGCTGGATGGATCAGAGTTCATTTCATCCCTAGCCTTGAGTGCCTTTTGGTCTGTAAAGGTGGCTTTTCTCATAATATCCACAGCTAGGACATTCTTTGTAATTATGAATTGTTTTACACCAACTAAAAGAGAATGTCTTTGATCACTAGAGTTTGTCAGTGTTAGATTGTTTCCCCTGTGACATTCTTAAACTTTTTCTTTCAAAATATTAAAGCAACTCATGTTAGAGACCTTTTTAACATGATAGGGTTTATAGTTGAGACATTACATATATTTTATTGTTTACAAAAAACAATAAAAGTTTTATTGTTATACAAAAGTCCTGGGCATTAATTTTAATATTCACACAAGATCTGTTTTCCATTATATGTTAACACCTACAATTTCACTAATTGTTGAGTTTATTTTCTATTGAGACCCTGGATCCTAGAGGGCTATGAGTTTTTACTTATTTTCACTCTTATTTCCCTGAAGCAAGAGACTTTGTATGGCCTTCAGTGCAAAGACTTCAGAACAATTCTTTGTGTTACACATGGCTGCCTCTTGTCTATATAACTTCTGAGTGTAAATCATTGAACTCGTTAATGAAGTATGGTAAAGAATAAATCATAATGGATAAAAAAAAAAAAAGGTGACTCAAGGAGGCAGGCAGAAACTCTCTGGTAGATGGAAGTCTATGGGACCTGGAGTCAGAGGACTCTTAAGGGGGAGTATAATTTCCAAACAGAGTGGTGGATTCGATTCATTGTAAGCCATTTCCTTTGAAGTTGGCTTCCTATAACTAATGAAGGTTTAGGGAACTGAACATCCACTTATCTTCATTGCTGTCAGTGCTCCTGGCTCTTCTCTGCTCCTGTGGACAAGTGACGGATGTGTGAGCACTTTCCTTCTTACCAACATTTGTGTCATTTCAGTGCATAAAGGGGCTATGTATCAAACCCTGGAAGCAAATGGTCCTAAAGTTGGACAAGCTCACATCCCTGGAGTGTCCAATCAGTTATCTCTGAGCCCTGTCTGCTCACCTAGGAGCTCCTACTCTTTACTCAGTCATGTTGGACTCCCCAACCCCTCCTTCCCACTCAGCCCCCATAAGTGCTACCCAATGTGCCAGGCCTAGCTCCTCTTTAAGGAGTCTCTGACAACTCCAGTGAGGCTTCCTTTCTCTTTATATATTAATGTAGTTTTACAGAGTTCACCATAACTAGACCTAGACTTTGTTCAATGATTATCTTGATGTTTCACAGCTGGTAGGCCACAGGAGTGTTAAGAATGACTGCACAGATGCTTATTCATTCTGATGACAATGAAGAACTCTCTGAGAGAGAGATTCTGTAGTGCAGTGGTCAAGAGTCCTGACTCTACAATCATGCCTACTGAGTTCAAATCCAAGATGTAGCCCTTACTAAGTCAACAATCCTATTGATGACGAGGATGAAAGTGGTGGAAATGAAATCCTGTTATAAGCTTAATCCCACAAAAGACTGTGTAAAGAAATTTCCATAGGGAAATCTCTGAGTCTTAGGAGGGAAGAGTGTTTCATTGTAAGCAGAAGGCTTTTTTTAGTGTCAGTTTTATTGAGCTATAATTTACATACAGTAGCATTCATCAATAAATGTATCAGATGTGGATACTCTGTTGTAATAATTGTCTTGGTAAAAAAGGTGCCATGAACCAAGATAAGGTTGTAGGGCCGATAATATTGTTTCTTGCAGTTTCTTTCCTTCACCCGTGTAAATCTCAAGGTTGCATATATATCCAGTTTCATTTTCGCTAACAATCCTGAGCAAAATTCCATATTTTGTATAAGATGTATCACATCTGATACATTTATTGATTCTCTCTCTCTCTCACCCTCTCACTCTTTCCTCATCAGTGTCTGCTAAACATATCTACAATGTAGAAAGGAACCCTCAGAGAAGCAGTAAGTTCAAACCCCCAGGACCTCACCACTCGAAAGCCTTCCCGAACCTTTCCCTAACCCCTTGCCTGCCATCTCCTCTTCAGGCAACTATAGGCACAGCTTCCCAGATAATGTTCTCTGAATCCATATATATTTACACAAAAATCTGTACACAAATGTTTATAACAGCTTTATTCACAATGGGCAAAAAACTGGGAAACAACCCAGATACCATTCAACAGGTGAATAGGTACATTCATACCATAGAATACTACTCAGAAATAAAAAGGAACGCATTACTGATAAAAGCAACAAATTAAATGGATCTCTGGGGAATTATGCTGAGTGAAAAACGACAATACCAAAAGATTCCATAGTGTATGATTTCAGTGTTACAGCTTTCTCAAAATGAAAAATTATAGACAGCATGTGGTTAGTGATAGGGGTGGCAGGAGGGCAGTAGGTATAGTTATAAAGGGGCAATGTGAGGGATCTTTGTGATGCTGGAACTGTTAAGTATCTCAACTGTTGTGTAGATATATGACCCTAGGTATGTGATAAAATTGCATTACACTAAATGCACACACACAAACTCAAGGGAATACAAGTAAAACTGGGGAAATCTGAATAAAGTAGTGGATATTATCAATGATTTTATCAGTTTTATCCTGGTTGTAAAATTGCAATATAGTTTTGTGTTTTTTAACATCTTTATTGGAGTAAAATGGCTTTAAAATGGTGTTTTAGTTTCCACTTTATAACAAAGTGAAACAGTTATACATATACATATAACCCCATAGCTCTTCCCTTTTGCATCTCTCTCCCTCCCACCCTCGCTATTCCACCCATCTAGGTGGTCACAAAGCACCGAGCTGATCTCCCTGTGCTATGCGGCTGCTTCCCACTAGCTATCTATTTTACATTTGGTAGTGTATATATGTCCATGCAACTCTCTCACTTTGTCCCAGATTACACTTACCCCTCCCTGTATCCTCAAGTCCATTCTCTAGTAGGTCTGTGTCTTTATTCCTGTCTTGCCCATAGGTTCTTCATTACCATTTTTTTTTTAGATTCCATATATATGTGTTAGCATATGGTATTTGTTTTTCTCTTTCTGACATACTTCACCCTGCATGATAGATTCTAGGTCCATCCACCTCACTACAAAAAACTCAATTTCGTTTCTTTTTATGGCTGAGTAATATTCCACTGTATAAATGTGCCACATCTTCTTTATCCTTCATCTGTTGATGGACACTTAGGTTGCTTCCATGTCCTGGCTATTGTAAATAGAGCTGCAATGAATATTGTGGTACATGACACTTTTTTTTTTGAATTATGGTTTTCTCAGGGTATATGCCCAGTAGTGGGATTGCTGGGATGTATGGTAGTTCTATTTTTAGATTTTAAGGAACCTCCACAGTGTTCTCCATAGTGGTGGTATCAGTTTACATTCCCACCAACAGTGCAAGAGGATTCCCTTTTCTCCACACCCTCACCAGCATTTATTGTTTCTAGATTTTTTGATGATGGCCATTCTGACCAGTGTGAGATGACATCTCATTTTAGATTTGATTTACATTTCTCTAATGATTAATGATGTTGAGCACTCTTTCATGTGTTTGTTGGCAACCTGTATATCTTTGGAGAAATGTCTATTTAGGTCTTCTGCCCATTTTTGGATTGGGTTGTTTGTTTTTTTGATATTGAGCTGCATGAGCTGCTTGTAAATTTTGGAGATTAATCTTTAGTCAGTTGCTTTATTTGCTAATACTTTCTCCCACTCTGAGGGTTGTGTTTTCATCTTGTTTATGGTTTCCTTTGCTGTGAAAATCTTTTAAGTTTCATTAAGTCACAATTTATTTCTTTTTCTTTTTATTTCCATTTCTTTAGGAGGTGGGTCAAAAAGGATCTTGCTGTGATTTATGTCACAGAGTCTTCTGCCTATGTTTTTCTCTAAGAGTTTGATAGTGTCTGGCCTTACATTTAGGTCTTTAATCCATTTTGAGTTTATTTTTGTGTATGGTGTTAGGGAATGTTCTAATTTCATTCTTTTACATGTAGCTGTCCAGTTTTCTCAGCACCACATATGGAAGAGGCTGTCTTTTCTCCACTGTATATTCTTGCCTCCTTTATCAAAGATAAGGTGACCATATGTGCGTGGGTTTATCTCTGGGCTTTCTACCCTGTTCCACTGATCTATATTTCTGTTTTCATGACAGTACTATACTGTCTTGATCACTGTAGCTTTGCAGTATAGTCTGAAGTCAGGGAGCCGGATTCCTCCAGCTCCATTTTTCTTTCTCAAGATTGCTATGGTTATTCGGAGTATTTTGTGTTTCTGTACAAATTGTGAAATTTTCTGTCCTAGTTCTGTGGAAAATGCCAGTGGTGGTTTGACAGGGATTGCATTGAATCTGTAGATTGCTTCGGGTAGTAGAGTCATTTTCACAGTGTTGATTCTTCAAATCCAAGAACATGATATAACTCTGCATCTGTCTGTGTCATCTTTAATTTCTTTCATCAGTGTCTTATAGTTTTCTACATACAGATCTTTTGTCTCCTTAGGTAGGATTATGCCTATGTATTTTATTCTTTTTGTTTCAATGGTAAATGGGAATGTTTTCTTAATTTCACTTTCAGATTTTTCATCATTAGTGTATAGGAACGCAAGAGATTTATGTGCATTAATGTTGTATCCTGCTACTTTACCAAATTCATTGATTAGCTCTAGTAGTTTTCTGGTAGCATCTTTAGTATTCTCTAGGTATAGTTTCATGTACTCTAAAAAAAGTGACAGCTTTACTTCTTTTCCGATTTCGATTCCTTTTATTTCTTTTTCTTCTCTGATTGCTGTGGCTAAAACTTCCAAAACTATGTTGAATAATAGTGGTGAGATTGGGCAAGCTTGTCTTGCCCCTGATTTTAGTGGAAATGGTTTCAATTTTTCACCATTGAGGACAATGTTGGCTGTGGGTTTTTCATATATGGCCTTTACTATGTTGAGGTAAGTTCCCTTTATGCCTACTTTCTGGAGGGTTTTTGTAATAAATCGGTGTTGAATTTTCTTGAAAGCTTTCTCTGCATCTATTGCAATGATCATATGGTTTTTCTCCTTCACTTTGTTAATATGGTGTATCACATTGATTGATTTGCGTATATTGAAGAATCCTTGCATCCCTGGGATAAACCCCACTTGATCACAGTGTATGATCCTTTTAATGTTCCATTGGATTCTGTTTGCTAGTATTTTGTTGAGGATTTTTGCATCTATGTTCATCAGTTATATTGGCCTGTAGTATTCTTTCTTTGTGACATCTTTGTCTGGTTTTGGTACCAAGGTGATGGTGGCCTCATAGAATGTGTTTGGGACTGTTCCTCCCTCTGCTATATTTTGGAAGAGTTTGAGAAGGATAGGTGTTAGCTCTTCTCTAAATGTTTGATACAGTTCGCCTGTAAAGCCATCTGGCCTTGGGCTTTTGTTTGTTGGAAGATTTTTAATCACAGTTTCAATTTCAGTGCTTGTGACTGATCTGTTCACGTTTTCTATTTCTTCCTGGTTCAGTCTTGGCAGGTTGTGCATTTCTAAGAATTTGTCCATTTCTTCCATGTTGTGCATTTTATTGGCTTATAATTGCTTGTAGTAATATCTCATGATCCTTTGTATTTCTGCAATGTCAGTTGTTACTTCTCCTTTTTCATTTCTAATTCTATTGATTTGAGTCTTCTCCCTTTCTTTCTTGATGAGTCTGGCTAATTGTTTATCAATTTTCTTTATCTTCTCAAAGAACCAGCTTTTAGTTTTATTGATCTTTTCTATTGTTTCCTTCATTTCTTTATCATTTACTTCTGATCTGATCTTTATGATTTCTTTCCTTCTGCTAACTTTGGGGTTTTTTTGTTCTTCTTTCTCTAATTGCTTTAGGTGTAAGTTTATGTTTTTTATTTGAGATGTTTCTTCTTTCTTAGGTAGGATGGTATTGCTATCAACTTCCTTTTGGAAGTGCTTTTGCTGCATACAATAGGTTTTCGGTCATCGTGTTTTCATTGTTATTTATTTCTAGGTATTTTTTGATTTCCACTTTGAATTCTCCAGTGATCTCTTGGTTATTAAATAGTGTATTGTTTAGCCTCCATGTCTTTGTATTTTTTATAGATTTTTTCCTGTAATTGATTTCTAGTCTCATAGCACTGTCATCAGAAAAGATATCTGACAGGATTTCAATTTTCTTATATTTATCAGGGCTTGATTTGTGACCCAAGATATGATTTATCCTGGAGGATGTACCATGAGCAGTTGAGAAAAAAGTGTATCCTGTTATTTTTGCATGGAATGTCCTATAAATATCAATTAAGTCCATCTTGTTTAATGTATCATTTAAAGCTTGTGTTTCCTTATTTATTTTCATTTTGGATGATGTGTCCATTGGCGAAAGTGGGGTGTTAAAGTCCCCTACTATGATTCTGTTACTGTCAATTTCCCCTTTTATGGCTGTTAGTATTTGCCTTATTTATTGAGGTGCTCGTATGTTGGGAGCATGAATATTTACAAATGTTATATCCTTATCTTGGATCGATCCCTTGATTGTTATGTAGTGTCCTTCTTTGTCTCTTGCAATAGTCTTTGTTTTAAAGTCTATTTTTTGGGATATGAGAATTGCTACTCCAGCTTTCTTTTGATTTCCATTTGCATGGAATATCTTTTTCCATCCCCTCACTTTCAGTCTGTATGTGTCCCTAGATCTGAAGAGGGTCTCTTGAAGACAGCATATATACAGGTCTTGTTTTTGTATACATTCAGCCAGTCTATGTCTTTTGTTGGAGCATTGAATCCATTTACATTTAAGGTAATTATCGATATGTACATTCCTATTACTATTTCCTTAATTGTTTTGTGTTTGTTATTGTAGGTCTTTTCCTTCTCTTGTGTTTCCTGCCATGAGCAGTTCCTTAAGCATTTGTTGTAAAGTTGGTTTGGTGGTGCTGAATTTTCTAAGCTTTTGCTTGTCTCTAAAGGTTTTAATTTCTCCATGAAATCTGAATGATATCCTTGCTGGGTAGAGTAATCTTAATTGTAGGATTTTCCCCTTCATCACTTTAAATATGTCCTGCCACTCCCTTCTGGCTTGCAGTGTTTCTGCTGAAAGACCAGCTGTTAGCCTTATCAGGATTCCCTTGTATGTTATTGGTGGTTTTTCCCTTGCTGCTTTTAATATGCTTTCTTTGTATTTAATTTTTGATAGTTTGATTAATATGTGTCTTGTCATCTTTCTCCTTGGATTTATCCTGTATAGGACTCTCTGTGCTTCCTGGACTTGAAAGGCTATTTCCTTTCCCATATTAGGGAAGTTTTCAACTATAATCTCTTCAAATATTTTCTCAGTCCCTTTCTTTTTCTCTTCTTCTTCTAGGACCCCTATAATTCGAATGTTGGTGTGTTTAATGTTGTCTCTGAGGTCTCTGAGACTGTCCTCAGATATTTTCATTCTTTTTTCTTTATTCTGCTCTGCAGTAGTTTTTTCCACTATTTTATCTTCTAGGTCACTTATCCGTTCTTCTGCCTCAGTCATTCTGCTATTGATCCCTTCTAGATAATTTTTAATTTCATCTATTGTTTTGGTCATCACTGTTTGTTTGCTCTTTAGTTCTTGTAGGTCCTTGTTAAACATTTTTGTATTTTCTCCATTCTATTTCCAGGATTTTGGATCATGTTTACTATCATTACTCTGAATTCTTTTTCAGGTAGACTGCCTATTTCTCCTTCGTTTGTTAGGTCGGGTGGGTTTTTACCTTGCTCCTTCATCTGCTGTGTGTTTCTCTGTCTTCTCATTTTGCTTAACTTACTGTGTTTGGGCCTCCTTTTCGCAAGCTGCAGTTTTGTAGTTCCTGTTGCTTTTGGTTTCTGCCCCCAGTGGCTAAGGTTTGTTCAGTGGGTTGTGTGGGCATTCTTGTGCAGGGGACTAGTGCTTGTTTTCTGGTGGATGAGGCTGGATCTTGTGTTTCTGGTGGGCAGGTCCACGTCTGGTGGTGTGTTTTGGGGTGTCTGTGGCCTTATTATGATTTTAGGCAGCCTCTCTGCTAATGGGTAGGGTTGTGTTCCTGTCTTGCTAGTTGTTTTGCATCAGGTGTCCAGCACTGTAACTTGCTGGTCGTTGAGTGGAACTGGGTCTTGGCATTTAGATGGAGATCTATGGGAGATTTTCACCATTTGACATTGCGTGGAGCTGGGAGGTCTCTTGTGGACAAATGTCCTGAACTTGGCTCTCCCACCTCAGAGGCACAGTCCTGACACCTGGCTGAAGCACCAAGAGCCTGTCACCCACATGGCTCAGAATAAAAGGGAGAAAAAATAGAAAGATAGAAAGATGAAGATAAAATTAAATAAAATTTAAAAGTTATTAAAATAACAAATAATTATTAAAAAATTTTAATTAATAAAAATAAAAAGAAAGAAAGAAAGAAGAGAGCAACCAAACCAAAAACCATATCCACAAATGATAACAAGCAGTAAAAAAAACAAAAACAAAAAAAAGAAAAACGTACAGACAGATCCCTAGGACAAATGGTAAAAGCAAAGCTATACAGAAAAAATAACACACAGAAGCATACACATACACACGCACAAAAGGAGAAAAAGGGAAAAATATATATATATCATTGCTCCCAAAGTCCATCTCCTCAATTTGGGATGATTCGTTGTCTATTCAGCTATTACACAGATGCATTGTACATCAAGTTGATTGTGAAGATTTAATCCGCTGCTCCTGAGGCTGCTGGGGGAAACTTCCCTTTCTTTTCTTTGTTCACACAGCTCCTGGGGTTCAGCTTTGGATTTGGCGCCGCCTCTGCGTGTAGGTCACCTGAGGGTGTCTGTTCTTCACTCAGACAGGACGGGGTTAAAGGAGCAGCTGATTCGGGGGCTTTGGCTCACTCAGCCTGTGGGGAGGAGGGGTACAGAGTGTGGGGCGAGCCTGCGGTGGCAGGGCCCAGTGTGACGTTGTACCAGCCTGAGGCATGACATGTGTTCTCCCAGGGAAGTTGTCCCTGGATCATGGGACCGTGGCAGTGGCGGGCTGCACAGGCTCCTGGGAGGGGAAGTGTGGATAGTGACCTGTGCTTGTACACAGGCTTCTTGGTGGCTTCAGCCTCAGCCTTAGCGTCTCATGCCCATCTCTGGGGTCCATGCTAATAGCCGCAGCACGTGCCCATCTCTGGAGCTCCTTTAAGTGGCACTTTTAATCCCCTCTCCTCATGCACTGGGAAACAAAGAGGCATGAAAAAGTCTCTTGCCTCTTCGGCAGCTCCAGACTTTTTCCTGGACTCCCTCCCAGCTAGCTGTGGTGCACTAGTCCCCTTCAGGCTGTGCTCACACAGCCAACCCCCATCCTTTCCCTGGGATCTGACCTCTTAGGCCTGAGCTTCAGCTCCCAGCCCCCACCCGTCCAGGCGGGTGAGCAGACAAGCCTCTTGGGATGGTGAGTGCTGGTCGGCACTGATCCTATGTGTGGGAATCTCTCCGCTTTGCCCTCTGCACCCCTGTTGCTGTGCTCTCTCCTCTGTGGCTCTGATGCATCCCCCCTCTGCCACATGCAGTCTCCGCCCATGAAGGGGCTTCCTAGTGTGTGGAAACCTTTGCTCCTTTACAGCTCCCTCCCACTGGTGCAGGTCCTGTCCCTATTCTTTTGTCTCTTTTTTCTTTTGCTCTTCCCAGGTATGTGGGGAGTTTCTTGCCTTTGGGGAGGTCTGAGGTCTTCTGCCAGCATTCAGTAGGTGTTCTGTAGGAGTTGTTCCACATGTAGATATATTTCTGATGTATCTGTGGGAAGGAAGGTGATCTCCACGTCTTACTCTTCCGTCTTCTTGAAGCTCCTCTGCAACATAATTTTGTAAGATGTCTCCCTTGGGAAACAGGGTAAAGAGTACATGAGATCTCTATGTATTATCTCTAACAATTGCATGTGTATCCATAACTATTTCACAGTAAAGAGGTTAAAAAGAATTTAAAAATATGGGACTAAGTAAATAAAGAATGTAGCATAGAAAAAATTAAAATCTCTGAAATTTTGCTATGTTAGGACAGTAAGCTCATGACAGATACCATTTCGTGTATTTCTAAAAGTCCCTTTAAAATTTGTTATTTCAACAAAAAAAAAGGTCATTTAGGTGGATATTATGGCGTATTTCATATAAGACAAACCCCCCTCTGAGTGTTCACTAAAACTGAAAAATATGATAATTTAAGTTAGTATCTCATTAGGTTTAGCAGCAGTATAGACATAGCAGAAGACAGTTAGTAAACTTAAAGCTAAATCAGAAAAATATCCAGGCAGAACCACAGAGAGGAAAAAAAAGAAAAAACAGATGAAAAATACAGACAAGGCATAAAGGCCCACGTAAGATGTTCTAATATATGGGTAACTGACATCATAAGACTTGGGGGGAGGGATTGAATGGAACAGAAGCAATATTTGAAAAGATATTTGATGAGGAATTTTCAAATCTGATGAAAAATATAAAGTCACATATTCAAGAATCTCTATGACATCTATGTAGGATAAACACACACACACACACACACACACACTCACACATACATACCTGGGATCATCATCTTAATAAAACTGCTAAAAAATAAATTAAAAAATAAAATATTAAAATCAGCTAAAGGAAAATAGTCCATTACCATGAAAGAAGAACAAATAAAAGTGATAGCTACATTTCAACAAAAAACAATTGGAGGTGAAAAGATAATAGAATGACATTTTTAAGTGGTGAAAAGAAATGAGTACCAAACTTGTGTTCTGCGCAGAGCAAAAATAATCTTTATATATTATGTTAAATAAAGGATTTTCAGATAAACAAAACAAAAATTCATCTCCCACAGATCCACATCAAAAGACTGGAGTTATTCAAGCAAAATTAAAATGATACCAGACAGAAGTAGAGAAATGCAGAAATGGATGAAGATCACTGCAACAACTAAAAGTGTAGACAAATGTAAATGAATGTTGATTGTATAAAACAATAACAATAATAATGTCTTTAAATAATATGTGGAGATAAAATCTCATTGAAACAGTAGCAGAAAAGACTGGAGGCATATAGTGTTAAAATGTACTATGGTCTTAACATTGACAGGGGAAGACTAAAAAACACTCATTTATCATAAATTTGAGTTGGTCAAACCTGCATGTTGTAAAGTCTAGGGTAACCTAAAGGAATGATAAAAGAATGCACACCTAACAACTTAATAGAGGGGAAAATTTAACAATAATTTTTTAAATAATTGATTTATCCAAAAGAACAAAGCAAATGAGAGAAAAATGGATCATGCCACAAGTGGGACAAATAGAAAATAAATAGTAAAATGGTGGAATTAAAACCAATTATATAAGTAATCTCATTAAATGAAAGTGAACTAACAGGGATGATTGTGAGGCTGAATTTAAAAAGAAACTATTGAGCCACAAAAAGAGACATACCATAAAAATAAAAATGCAGGAAAATTTAAAGTTAAAGGGGAAAAATGAATATATCATGCAAACACTAACCAAAGGGTAACTGATGTAGCTATAATATTATTAAAAATGTAGACATGAAGGGAATAAGCAGCATTATAAACAGATAGGATGCTTTCATGATTAAGGGTCAGTCTACCATGATGATATTATAATCCTAAATTTGCATATTCCAAATAACATAGTTCCAAAATATACAAAGGGTAACTTGTGGAACTAAAAGAACAAATACACAAAAACACAGAGTGGGAGGCATTAACATAGCTCTCTTGGTAACTGTTAGAACAAACAGAAAAATCCAGTTGAGATATGAAAAATTTGAACAAAAAGACTAAGAAACAACCTCATTGACATAGATAGGATATTAAAATGAACAATTAAAGAACATGCATTCTTCATTATATACATTTATATACCATATTAAATACATACTTTCCAAGTGAACATGGAACATTTACCAAAACAAGAACAAATTTCTCAATACATTTCCAACAATTGAAATCAACAGGCCAAAAATGCCTGTTATAAAGAAGACAACAGAACCAAAATAGTCACTTATGCCAAGATCCTTGTTACCAAACTGAGAGTTAACTTAATTACATTTTTGGCCTCTCCCAGAGGTGTAATATAGGACCAGTCAGTCAGGAGCTGCCTGATCAGCACAAGTGTGGTAGTCTGCTTGGTAGACTCCTGTCATCTTCTAAAGGAAAATGACCTTGCCTTCATCTGGGACATTTCCTCTGCCATCTCATTTTGTCTAAATTTCTGTGATTATGGTTTCTGTTCTGCAAGCTGCAGGATTTTAGTTCTTGCTTCTGCTCTCTGGCCTATGGTGGATGAGGCTGTCTAAGAGGATTGTGCAAGTTTCCTGATGGGAGGGGTTGGCTCCTGCCCAGTGGTGGGTGCAGATGGGTCTTGTCTCTCTGGTGGGCAGAGCCATGCTGAGGGAGACTTTGAGCCACTAGTCTGCTGATGTGGGGGGTACTGTGTTCCTGCTCTGTTAATTGTTTGGCCTGAGGTGTCCCAGCACTGGAGCCTACAGGCTGTTGGTGGGGCTAATGGTGGCCTCCAAGAGAGCTCACACCAATGAGTATTTCCCAGAATTGCTGCTACCAGTGTCTTTGTCCCTGCAGTGAGCCACAGCTGCCCCCCACCTCTGCAGGAGATCCTCCAATACTAGCAGGTAGGTCTGGACCAATCTCTTATAGAGTCACTGCTTTTTTCCCCTGGGTCCTGGTGCACATGATACTTTATGTGTGCCCTCCAAGAGCAGAGTTTTTGTTTCCCCCTGTCCTGTGGAAGTACTGCAATCAAACCCTGCTGGCTTTCAAAGCCAGGATCTCTAGGGACTCCTCCCATTGCCAGACCCCCAGGCTGGGAAGCCTGATGTGGGGCTCAGAACTTTCATTCCTGTGGGATACTGTCTCTGATATAATGATTTTCCAGTTTGTGGGTCACCCACAGAGTGGTTATGGATGAAACCCCAGGTGAACAAGTAAGTGAAGTGGAGATAGCCAATCTACTGGGAAAAGAATTCAGAATAATGATAGTGAAGATGATCCAAGATATCAGAAAAAGAATGGAGGCAAGGATCAAGAAGATGTAAGAATGTTTAACAAAGAACTAGAAGAACTAAAGAACAAACAAACAGAGATTAACAATACAATAACCAAAATGAAAAATACACTAGAAGGAATCAATAGCAGAATAGATGAGGCAGAAAGACGGATAAGTGGCCTGGAAGACAGAATGGTGGAAATCACTGCCACAGAACAGAATAAAGAAAAAAGAATGAAAAGAAATGAAGACAGTCTAAGAGACCTCTGGTACAACATTAAATGAAACAATATTCACATTATAGGGGACCCAGGAGGAGAAGAGAGAGAGAAAGAACCTGAAAAAATATCTGAAGAGAAAATAGCTGAAAACTTCCCTAACATGGGAAAGGAAACAGTCACCCAAGTCCAGGAAGCACAGAGAGTGCCAGGCAGGATAAACCCAAGGAGGAACATGCTGAGACACACAGTAATCAAACTGACAAATTAGAGACAAAGAAAAAATATTAAAAGCAAGAAGGAGAAAGCAACAAATAACATACAAGAGAACTCCCATAAGGATATCAGCTGATTTCTCAGCAGAAACTGCAGGCCAGAGGGAGTGGCATGATATATTTAAAATGATGAAAATATGCTACCCAGCAAAGCTCTCATTTAGATTTCACAGAGAAATCAAAAGCTTTACAGACAAGCAAAAGCTAAGACAATCCAGAATCATGAGACCAGCTATGCAACAAATGCTAAAGGAACTTCTCTAAGTGGAAAAGAAAAGACCACAACTAGACACAAGAAAATTACTAATGGAAAAGCTCACCAGTGAAGTCAAATATACAGTAAAGGTAGGAAATCATCCACACACAAATATGATATCAAAATCCGTAATTGTGAGGAGAGGAGAGCACAAATGCAGGATATTGGAAATGCATTGAAATTAAAAGACCATCAACTTGGGGCTTCCCTGGTGGCGCAGTGCTTGAGGGTCCGCCTGCCGATGCAGGGGACGCGGGTTCGTGCCCCGTTTTGGGAGGATCCCACATGCCGCGGAGCGGCTGGGCCCGTGAGCCATGGCCACTGAGCCTGCGCGTCCGGAGCCTGTGCTCCGCAAATGGGAGAGGCCACAACAGTGAGAGGCCCGCATAACGCAAGGAAAAAAAAAAAAAAAAAAGACCATCAACTTAAAACAATCTTGTTTATATATAGACTGCTATATCAAAACTGCATGGTAACTGGAAACAAAAATCTACAATAGATACACACACACACACAAAAAGGAATCAAACACAACACTAAAGGTAGTCATCAAATCACAGGAGGAGAAGAGAATGAAAAAGGAAGGGAAGAAAAAAGACCTACAAAAACAAATCCAAAACAAGCAACAAAATGGCAATAAGAACACACATATCAATAATTACCTTAATTGTAAATGGATAAATGCTCCAACCAAAACATGTAGACTGGGTGACTGGATACAAAAACAAGACCCATATATATACTGTCTATAAGAGACCCACTTCAGATCTAAGGACACATACAGACCGAAAGTGAAGGGATGGAAAAAGGTATTCCATACAAACGGAAATCAAAAGAAAGCTGGAGTAGCAATACTCATATAAGACAAAACAGATTTAAAATACTATTACAAGAGATAAAGAAGGACACTACATAATGATCAAGGGATCAATCCAAGAAGATGATATAAAAATTGTAAATATATATGCACCCAACATAGGAGCACCTCAATATATAAGGCAACTACTAACAGTCATAAAGGGAGAAATCGACAGCAATGCAATAATAGTGGGGGACTTTAAACCCCACTTTCATCAACGAACAGATCATCAAGACAGAAAATCAATAAGGAAACACAGGCCTCAAATGACACATTAGACCAGATGGACTTAATTGATATTTATAGAGTATTCCATCCAAAAGCAGCAGAATACACATTCTTCTCACGTGCACGTGGAACATTCTCCCGGACTGACCACACGTTTTTCCACAAAAGGAGCTTCAGTAAATTGAAACAACTGAAATCATATCAAGCATCTTTTCCAACCACAACACTAAGAGATTAGAAATAAACTACAAGAAGAAAACTGTAAAAAACACAAACAACGTGGACGCTAAACAATATGCTACTAAAACCAATGGATCTCTAAAGAAGTCAAAGAGGAAATAAAAAAATACCTAGAGACAAATGAAAATGAAAGCACGATGATCCAAAACCTATGGGATGCAGCAAAAGCAGTTCTAAGACGGAAGTTTATAGCAATACAACCTTACCTCAGGAAACAAGAAAAATCTCAAATAAAAAACCTAACCTTACACCTAAAGCAACTAGCAAAAGAAGAACAAACAAAACCTAAAGTTAGCAGAAGGAAAGAAATCATAAAGATCAGAGGAGAAATAAATGAAACAGAAACAAAGAAAACAATAGCAAAGACCAATGAAACCAAAACTGGTTCTTTGAAAAGATAAACAGATTTGATAAACCTTTAGCCAGATGCATCAAGAAAAAAAGGGTGAGGACTCAAATGAAAAAAAAAAAAACTAGAAATGATAAAGGAGAAGTTACAACTGAAACTACAGAAATACGAAGGATCATAAGAGACTACTATAAGCAACGATATGCCAATAAAATGGACAACCTGGAAGGAATGGACAAATTCTTAGAAAGGTACAATCTCCCACAATATACCAAGAAGAAATAGAAAATACAAACAGATGAATCACAAGTACTGAAATTGAAACTGTGATTGAAAAATTCCCAACAAACAAAAGTCCAGGACCAGATGGCTTCACAGGAAAATTCTACCAAACATTCACGGAAGAGTTAATACCTATCCTTCTGAAACTGTTCCAAAAAATTTAAGAGGAAGGAAAACTCCCAAACTCATTCTATGAGTCCACCATCATGCTGATACAAAAACCAGACGAAGATACCACAAAAAAGAAAAATTACAGGCCAATATCACTGATGAACAAAGATGCAAAAATACTCAACAAAATACTAGAAATCTGAATCCAACAATAAATTAAAAGGATCATAGACCATGATTAAGTGGGATTTATCCCAGGGATGCAAGGATTTTTCAAAATCCACAAATCAATCAGTGTGATACACCACATCAACAAATTGAAGAATAAAAACCATATGATCATTTCAGTTGATGTAGAAAAAGCTCTTGACAAAATTCAACACGCATTTATGATAAAAAAAAAAAAACTCTCCAGAAAGTGGGCATAGAAGGAACCTACCTCAACACAATAAAGGCCATATATGACAAACCTATAGCTAACATCATACTCAATGGTGAAAAGCTGAAAGCATTTCACTAAGGTCAGGGATAAGACAAGGATGTCCACTATCCCCACTTTTATTCAACATAGATTTGGAAGTCCTAGCTATGGCAATCAGAGAAGAAAAAGAAAGAAAAGGAATCCAAATTGGAAAAGAAGTTAAATTGTCACTGTTTGCAGATGACATGGTACTATACATAGAAAATCCTAATGACACCACCAGAAAACTACTAAGAGCTCATTAATAAATTTGGTAAAGCCACAGGTTACAAAATTAATACACAGAAATATGTTGCACTTCTATGCACATCAATGAAAGATCAGAAAGAGAAATTCAAGAAACAATCCCATTTACCATCACATCAAAAAGAATAAAATACCTATGAATAAACCTACCTAAGGAGACAAAAGACCTGTACTCCAAAAACTATAAGATGCTGATGAGAGAAACTGAAGACGACACAAACAGATGGAAAGATAAACCATGTTCTTGGATTGGAAGAATCAATATTGTCAAAATGACTATACTACCTAAGTCAATCTACAGATTCAGTGCAATCCCTATCAAATTACCAATGGTATTTTTCACAGAACTTGAATAAAAAATCTTAAAATTTGTATGGAGACACGAAAGACCCAGAATAGCCAAAGCAATCTTGAGAAAGAAAGACAGCTTGAGGAATCAGGCTACCTGACTTCAGACTATACTACTATAGTATACTACAAAGTCATCAAAACAGTAAGGTACTGTCACACAAATAGAAATATAGATCAATGGAACAGGATAGAAAGCCCAGAAATAAACCCACACACTTATGGTCAATTAATCTATGATAAAGAGGCAATACTATATAATGGAGGAAAGACAGTCTGTTTAATCAATGGTGCTGGGAAAACTGTACAGCTACATGTAAAAAGGAGTGAAACTAGAACACTCTTTAACACTGTACACAAAAAAAACTCATAATGGATTAAAGACCTAAATGTAAGACCAGACATTATAAAACTCTTATAGGAAAACATAGCAGAACACTCTTTGACATAAATTGCAGCAATATCTTTTTCAATCTGCCTCCCAGAGTAATGGAAATAAAAACAAAAATAAACAAATGGGACCTAATTTAACTCAAAAGCTTTTGCACAGCAAAGGAAACCATAAACAAAATAAAAAGACAACCCACTGAATGGGAGAAATTATTCACAAAAGATGCAACCAACAAAGGATTAGCCTCCAAAATTTACAAACAGCTTATGAGGCTTAATATCATAATAACAAAGAACCCAATCAAAAAAATGGGCAGAAGACCTAAATAGACATTTCTCCAAAGAAGACATACAGATGGCCAAGAGGCACATGAAAAGATGTTCAACCTTGCTTATTATTAGAGAAATGCAAATCAAAACTACAATGAGATATCACCTCACACCAGTCAGAATGGCCATCATCAAAAAATCTATGAATAATAAATGCCGGAGAGGGTGGGGAGAGAAGGGAACCCTCTTACATTGTTGGTGGGAATGTAACTTGGTACAGACACTGTGGAGAACAGTATGGAGGTTCCTTAAAACACTTAGAGTTACTATATGATCCAGCAATCCCACTCCTGGGCATATATCTGGAAAAGATGAAAACTATAATTCAAAAAGATGTATACATCCGAATGCTCACTGCAGCACTGTTTACAATAGCCAACACATGGAAGCAACCTAAATGTCCATTGACAGATGAATGGATAAAGAAGATATGGTACATATATACAATGGAATATTACTCAGCCATTAAAACGAATGAAATAATGCCATTTGCAGCAACATGGATGGACCTAGAGATTGTCATACTTAGTTAGTGAAGTAAGTCAGACAGAGAAAGACATTGTATATCACTTATAGAATCTAAAATAAATGATAAAACGAACTTATTTACAAAGCAGAAACAGACTCTAGACTTAGAGAACGAACCTATGGTTACTAGGGGGGAGAATGGGGGGGAAGGATACTTAAAGAGTTTGGGATTGACATGTACACACTGCTATATTTAAAATGAATAACCAACAATGACCTACTGTATAGCACAGAGAAGTGTGCTCAATATTATGTAATGACCTAAATGGGAAAATAATTTGAAAAAGAATAGATACATGTATATGTATCACTGAATCAATTTGCTGTACACCTGAAACTAACACAACATTGTTAATCAACTATACTCCAATATAAAATAAAAAGTTAAAAAAAAGATATAGCAAAAAACAATGAACTTGCCATAAGCAATGTCCTTGTTGCTAGCATAACTTCCTTGCCCCACTCCCTTCACCACCATCAAAATCAAGATATAGAATATTTCCATTATTTGAAAAAGTTTCCTCATGCCTCTTTGCATTCACACTTTCCCCATTGCACACTCAGAAATGCACTGATCCGTTTTCTATCACTGTAGATAATTTTTGTTTTTTCTAGAATTTTATATAAATGTAATCATATCTTATGTAGTAAATTGTACCTGGCTTATTTTGGGGGGGTATAATGCTTTTGAGACATTCCAATTCCATGTTGTGGCATGTATTCATTGTTTGTGTCTTTTTTTGCTACATAATATTCCATTGAATGTAGACACAATGTTTACATTTCTGTTCACATATTGATGAACATTTGGGTAGTGCCTAGTTTTGGTGACTATGAATAAACTTTCATGTGCAGGTTTTCATGGGAACATAAACTTTTTTTTCTCTTGAGTAGATATCTGGAAGTGATATTGACATATCACTTGCCACATATTATGGCAAATATATTTTTAACTTTATAAGAAACTGCCCAACTGTTGTCCAAAGTTGTTGTACCATTTTTCATTCCCAACAGAAATGTATGGTAGTATTGTCAGCCTTTTTTTTTTTTTTTTT
>NW_006777590.1:314255-328379 GCF_000442215.2 Lipotes vexillifer | reverse complement strand
TTTTTTCTTGCGTTATGCGGGCCTCTCACTGTTGCGGCCCCTCCCATTTGCGGAGCACAGGCTCCGGACGCGCAGGCCCAGTGGCCACGGCCCACGGGCCCAGCCGCTCCGCGGCACGCGGGATCCTCCCGAAACGGGGCACGAACCCGCGCCCCCTGCATCGGCAGGCGGACCCCCAAGCACTGCGCCACCAGGGAAGCCCTATTGTCAGCCTTTTTAAATTTAGCAGTTATAGGGAATTCATACAAGTTTTGCATTTTAGTTTTAATTTGCATTTTCAGGATGATTAATAATGTTGAACATTTCTTTACATGCTCATTGGTCACTTGTATCTCCACTTGTGATAAATTCATTTGAGATGTTTTTTCATTTGATATTTTTATATTTTACTTTGAAGTTTATATTAGATTGGATTTTTATAGGATTTTAAAATATTTTTATTTTGATTTTATATTGGGCCATCTATCTTTATATTATTGAGTTGTAAGTTTTCTTTTTATATATTCCTTTTGCAAGTCCTTTGTTAGAATCTCCAGGAAGTCTTTTTATTATCTTTGTGTTTATTTTCTAAGAACAAAACTTTTTAAGATGTCTAATTTAATTTTTATTCTCTTATGGTTCATACCTTTTTGTCCTAAGAAATCTTTTGTCTACCTCAAAGGTACAAAAAATTTCTCCTATGTTGTTTTGTAGATGCTTTATAATTTGAACTGTTATGTTTTGGTCTATGATAAATTTCAAGTTAATTTTTGTGCAGTATGTGAGTTAAGAATCTATGTTCATATTTTCCCCAAAATGGATACCAAGTAGTATTAGCACCATTTGTTGGAAGGACTATCAATTCCCTTGATATCTCAAAGTATTTGAGTACTTTTTCAAAAATCAATTGTCCACTTATATGTGGGTCTATTTTGAGCCTCTATTCTGCTTCATTAATCTAAATGTATGTCCTTTAACCAATGCCTCACTTGTAGCTTGAAATCAGTAGTGTAACTCCTCCAACATTGTTTTTCCTTTTCGAAATGTTAATTACTATTCCAGTCCTTTGAATTTCTAACTAAATTTGAGAATCTGGTTGTCTATTTCTATGAAAAATATATCTAATAAGAAACTTGGATTCAGAATATATAAAGAATTCTTAACTCAACAAACAAAAGACAAATAATCCAATTAAAAATGGACAAAGGACTTGAATAGGCACTTCTCCGAATAAGATATATAAATGAACAATAAGCATATCAAAAGGTGATGGGCAGAAGACCTAAATAGACATTTCTCCAAAGAAAATATACAGAGTGCCAACAAACACATGAAACAATGCTCAACATCATTAATCATTAGAGAAATGCAAATCAAAACTACAATGAGATATCATCTCACACCGGTCAGAATGGCCATCATCAAAAAATCTAGAAACAATAAATGCTGGAGAGGGTGTGGAGAAAAGGGAACACTCTTGCACTGCTGGTGGGAATGTGAATTGGTACTGCCACTATGGAGAACAGTATGGAGGTTCCTTAAAATACTACAAATAGAACTACCATATGACCAAGCAATCCCACTACTGGGCATATACCCTGAGAAAACCATAATTCAAAAAGAGTCATGTACCAAAATGTTCATTGCAGCTCTATTTACAATAGCCAGGAGATGGAAACAACCTAAGTGTCCATCATCGGATGAATGGATAAAGAAGATGTGGCACATATATACAATGGAATATTACTCAGCCATAAAAAGAAATGAAATTGAGTTATTTGTAGTGAGGTGGATGGACCTAGAGTCTGTCATACAAAGTGAAGTAAGTCAGAAAGAGAAAGACAAATACCATATGGTAACATATATATATGGAATCTAAGGGAAAAAATGTCATGAAGAACCTAGGGGTAAGACAGGAATAAAGACACAGACCTACTAGAGAATGGACTTGAGGATATGGAGAGGAGGAAGGGTAAGCTAGGACAAAGTGAGAGAGTGGCATGGACATATATACACTACCAAACGTAAAATTGATAGCTAGTGGGAAGCAGCTGCATAGCACAGGGAGATCAACTCGGTGCTTTGTGACCACCTAGAGGGGTGGGATAGGGAGGGTGGGAGGGAGGGAGACACAAGAGGGAAGAGATATGGGAACATATGTATATGTATAACTGATTCACTTTGTTATAAAGCAGAAACTAACACACCATTGTAAAGCAATTATACTCCAATAAAGATGTAAAAAAAAATGATCAACACCAGTAAACATTACGGAAATGCAAATTAGAAACAACAATAAGACACCACTCTATACCCCATAGGACAGCTATATTAAAAAACAAAACCCACAGAACATAAGTGTTGGAAGTGTTGGAGAAGATGTGGAGAAACCCTTCTGTATTGCTGCTAGGAATGCAAAAATGGTTCAGCCACTGTGGAAAACAGCATGGTGGTTCCTCAAAAAAATTAAACATAGAATTGATATATGACCCAGAAATTCTACTCCTAGGTATATGCCCCAAAGAATTGAAAGTAGGGACTCAGACAGATACCTGTACACCAATGTTCACAATAGCTAAAAGGTGGAGACAACCCAAATATCTATTGACAGATGAATGGATAAACAAAATATGGTACATATTGAATACATGCAGTGGAATATTATTTAGCCATAAAAAGAAATGAAATCCTGATACATGCTACAACACGGATGAACCTTGAAAACATTATACTAAGTGAAGGAAGTAAGTAATAAAGGACCACCACATACTGTATGATTCCATCTATATGAAACATCCAGAATATGAAAATCCATAGATATAGAAAGTAGATTAGTGTTTGGCAAGGGCTAGGGAAAAGGGGAAATGGGGCATGACTGCTTACTGGATATGGCGTCTCCTTTTTGGGTGATGAGAATGTTCTGGAACTAGGTATTGGTGATGGTTGTACAAAATATTATTGTACTAAATGCCACTGAGCTGTACCCTTTAAACAGGTTAAAGGGGTGAATTTTATGCTATGTGACTTTTTACGCAATAAAAATATAGCTAAAACATGGATGAATCTTGAAGACATTCTGCTAAGTAAAAAAAGACACTTATATGAAATAGGCAGAATAGGTAAGCAACAGGAAAAGAAAACAGATTAGTGGTTGCCAGTGGACATGTGGAGGCGGAATGGGAGTGAGGGCTTAACAGTACAGGATTTCTGAATAATTTGTGAAACTAGATAATGATGATGATTATACAACCTTATGGATGTACTTAATGCAACTGGATTGTACACTTTAAAATGGTAAATTTTATGCTGTCTGTATTTTACCATAATTTAAAAAATCCACAGTGGAGTCCTTTAAAAGTAATACTGACTTTATCGTGAATATAATATACTTACTATAGAAATGTAGAAAATACAGAAGAGTATAAACCATAGAGAAAGAAACCTCACATAATCCAGATCACAAGTGCAATCACTACTGCTGATTTTTGCTTTTCTATGCACATACCTTTTAATTATATAATATGTTCCGGATAAAATCATTTTTGAAAATATATTCTTTTACTTGACATCATTTCATAAGAATTTTTCCTATGTTATTAAAATATACCTAAACGTTTTTTGAAAGTCAAATGGCAAAATACAAAAAATAAACAAATAGAGAAATCAATGAAGCAAGAAGTGGCAGGAGCAGAAAATTTTGGAGGAAGAGGTGTCAAGAGAGTGTGTTTTTAAAATAGGAGAAATAAGGACCCTGCACTGGGAGGCCAAGGAAAGGAGTTGCTGATTGTTGGAGGTTCTTTTGGTCATTGTGGGTTTTCACAAATCCATTATGATGCTGAGAAGATTAAACCGTGTGGCTGACAAGGTCTTGGTGCTCCGGCCGGATGTCAGGCCTGAGCCTCTGAGGTGGGAGAGCCAAGTTCAGGACACTGGACCACCAGAGACCACCCAGCCCCACATAATATCAATTGGCAAGAGGTCTCCCAGACACCTCCGTCTCAATGCTAAGACCCAGCTCCACTCAATGGCCAGCAAGCTACAGTGCTGGACACCCCATGCCAAAGAACTAGCAAGACAGGAACACAAACCCACCCATTAGAAGAGAGGCAGCCTAAATTCATAATAAGTTCACAGACACCCCAAAACACACCACCAGACAGGGTCCTGCCTACCAGAAAGACAAGATCCAGCCTCATCCACCAGAACACAGGCACCACTCCCTCCACCAGGAAGCCTACACAACCCACTGAAACAACCCTAGCCACTGGGGGCAGACACACAAAAAAATGGGAACTATGAACCTGCAGCCTGTGCAAAGAAGACGCCAAACACAGTAGGTTCAGGAAAATGAGAAGATAGAGAAGCACATGGCAGATGAAGGAGCAAGGTAAAAACCCAACAGACCAAACAAATGAAGATGAAATAGGCAGTCACCCTGAAAAAGAGTTCAGAGTAATGATCGTAAACATGATCCAAAATCTTGGAAATAGAATGGAGAAAATACAACAAAGGATTAACAAGGACCTAAAAGAAATAAAGAGCAAACAAATAATGAGGAACAACAAAATAAATGAAATTAAACATTCTCTAGAAGGAATCAATAGCAGAATAACTGAGGCAGAAGAAAGGATAAGACCTGGAAGATAAAATATTGGAAGCAAATACCGCAGAGCAGAATAAAGAAAAATGGATGAAAAAAACTGAGGACAGACTCAGAGAATTCTGGGAAAACATTAAACACACCAACATTCAAAATATAGGGGTCCTAGAAGAAGAAGAGAAAAAGAAAGGGACTGAGAAAATATTTGAAGACATTATAGTTGAAAATTTCCCCAATATGGGAAAGGAAATAGTCTGTCAAGCCCAGAAAGCAGAGAGCCTCATACAGGATAAATTCAAGGAGAAACATGACAAGACACATATTAATCAAACTTTCAAAAGTTAAATACAAATCAAAATATTAAAAGAAGCAAGGGAAAAGCAACAAATAACATACAAGGGAATCCCCATAAGGTTAACAGCTGAACTTTCATCAGAAACTCTGCAAGCCAGAAGGGTGTAGCAGGACATATTTAAAGTGATAAAGGGGAAAAACCTATAACCAAGATTACTCCACCCAGCAAGGATCTCATTCAGACTCAATGGAGAAATTAAAACCTTGACAGACAAGCAACAGCTAAGAGAATTCAGCACCACCAAACCAGCTTTACAACAAATGCTAAAGGAACTTATCTAGGCAGGAAACACAAGAGAAGGAAAAGACCTACTATAAGAAACCCCCCAAAATTATGAAAATGGTAATAAGAACATACATATGGAAAATTACCTTAAATGTAAATGGATTAAATGCTCCAACCAAAAGACATAGACTGGCTGAATGGATACAAAAACAAGACCAGTATATATGCTGTCGACAAGAGACCCACTCCAGACCTAGGGACACATACAGACTAAAAGTGAGGGGATGGAAAAAGATACTCCATGCAAATGGAAATCAAAAGAAAGCTGGAGGAGGAATACTAATATCAGACAAAATAGACTTTAAAATAGAGACTATACAAGAGACAAAGAAGGACACTACATAATGATCAAGGGATCAATCCAAAAAGAAGATATAACAATTGTAAATATGCATGCACCCAACAAAGAAGCAGCTCAATACATAAGACAAATGCTAACAGCAATAAAAGGGGAAATTGACAGTAACACAATCATAGTAGGGGACTTTAACATCCCACTTTCATCAATGGACAGATAATCCTAAATGAAAATAAAAAAGGAAACACAAGCTTTAAATGATACAATACACATTATGGACTTCATTGATACTTAAAGCACATTCCATCCAAAAACAACAGAATATACTTTCTTCTCAAGTGCTCATGGAACATTCTCCAGGATAGTTCATATCTTGGATCAAAAATCAAGCCTTGGTAAATTTAAGAAAATTGAATCCATATCAAGTATCTTTTCCAACCACAGTGCTATGAGACTAGATATCAATTACAGGGAAAATTCTGTAAAAAATACAAACAAATGGAGGCTAAACAATACACTACTAAATAACCAAGAGATCACTGAAGACATCAAAGAGAAAATCAAAAAATACCAAGAAACATATGACAATGAAAACACGATGACCCAAAACCTAAGGGATGCAGCAAAAGCAGTTCTAAGAGGGAAGTATATAGCAATACAACCCTACCTCAAGAAACAAGAATCATCAAAAATGAACAACCTAACCTTACGCCTAAAGCAAGTAGAGAAAGAAGAACAGAAAAACTGCAAAGTTAGCAGAAGGAGAGAAATCATAAATATCAGATCAGAAATAAATGAAAAGGATATGAAGAAAATGATAGAAAAGATCAATAAAACTAAAAGCTGGTTCTTTGAGAAGATAAACAAAATTGATAAATCAGACTCATTGAGAAAAAAAGGGAGAAGACTGAAGCTAATAGAATTAGAAATGAAAAAGAAATAACAACTGATACTGCAGAAATTCAAATGATCATGAGAGATTACTACAAGCAACTATATGCCAATATAATGCACAACCTGGAAGAAATGGACACATTCGTAGAAATGCACAACCTTCCGAGACTGAACCAGGAAGAAATAGAAAATATGAACAGACCTATCACAAGCACTGAAATTGAAACTGTGATTAAAAATCTTCCAACAAACAAAAGCCAAGGACCAGATGGCTTCACAGGCCAATTCTACCAAACACTTAGAGAAGAGCTAACACCTATCCTTCTCAAACTCTTCCAAAATACAGCAGAGGAAGGAACACTCCCAAACTCATTCGATGAGGCCACCATCACCCTGATACCAAAGCCAGACAAAGATGTCACAAAGAAAGAAAATTACAGGCTAATATCACTGATGAACATAGATGCAAAAATCCTCAACAAAATACTAGCAAACAGAATCCAACAGCACATTAAAAGGATCATACACCATGATCAAGTGGGGTTTAACCCAGGAATGCAAGGACTCTTCAATATACGCATATCGATCAATGTGATACACCATATTAACAAATTGAAGGATAAAATCCATATGATCATTTCAATAGATGCAGAAAAAGCTTTTGACAAAATTCGACACCCATTTATGATAAAAATTCTCCAGAAAGTGGCATAGAAGGTACATACTTCAACATAATAAAAGCCATATATGACAAACCCACAGCCAACATTGTTCTCAATGGTGAAAAATTGAAACCATTTCCATTAACATCAGGAACAAGACAAGGTTGCCCACTCTCACCACTATTATTCAACATAGTTTTGGAAGTTTTAGCCACAGCAATCAGAGAAGAAAAGGAAATAACAGGAATCCAAATCGGAAAAGAAGAAGTAAAACTGTCACTGTTCGCAGATGACATGATACTATACATAGAGAAGCCTAAAGATGCTACCAGAAAACTAGTAGAGCTAATCAATGAATTTTTTAAATTAGCAGGATACAAAATTAATGCACAGAAATCTCCTGCATTCCTATACGCTAATGATGAAAAATCTGAAAGAGAAATTAAGGAGATACTCCCATTTACCACTGCAACAAAAAGAGTAAAATACCTAGGAATAAACCTACCTAAGGAGGCAAAAGACCTGTATGAAGAAAACTTTAAGACACTGATGAAAGAAATTAAAGGTGATACAAACAGATGGAGAGATATACCATGTTCTTTGATTGGAAGAATCAATACTGTGAAAATGACTCTACTACCCAAAGCAATCTACAGATTCAATGCAATCCCTATCAAACTACCAGTAGCATTTTTCACAGAACTAGAACAAAGAATCTCACAATTTGTATGGAAACACAAAAGACCCCGAATATCCAAAGCTATCTTGAGACAGAAAAACGGAGCTGGAGGAATCAGTTTCCCTGACTTCAGACTATACTACAAAGCTACAGTAATCATGACAGTATAGTACTGGCACAAAAACAGAAATATAGATCAGTGGAACAGGGTAGAAAGCCCAGAGATAAACCTATGCACATATGGTCACCTTATCTTTGATAAAGGAGGAAAGAATGCACAATGGAGAAAATACAGCCTCTTCAACAAGTGGTGCTGGGAAAACTGGACAGCTACATGTAAAAGAATGAAATTAGAACGTTCCCGAACATCATACAGAAAAATAAACTCAAAACGGATTAAAGACCTAAATGTAAGGCCAGACACTATCAAACTCTTAGTGGAAAACGTAGGCAGAACACTCTATGACAGAAATCACAGCAAGATCCTTTTTGACCCACCTCCTAGAGAAATGGAGATTAAAACAAAAATAAATAAATGGGTCCTAATGATACATAAAATCTTTTACACAGCAAAGGAAACCATAATCAAGATGAAAAGGCAACCCTCAGAATGGGAGAAAATATTTTCATACAAAGCAACTGACAAAGGTTTAATCTCCAAAATTTACAAGCAGCTCATGCAGGTCAATATCAAAAACACAAACAACCCAATCCAAAAATGGGCAGAAGACCTATATAGACATTTCTCCAAAGAAGCTATACAAATTGCTAACAAACACATGAACGGATGCTCAACATCACTAATCATTAGAGAAATGCAAATCAAAACTACAATGAGCTATGACCTCACACTGGTCAGAATGGCCATCATCAAAAAATCTACAAACAATAAATGCTGGAGAGGGTGTGGCGAAAAGGGAACCCTCTTGCACTTCTGATGGGAATATAAATTGATACAGCCACAATGGAGAACAGTATGGAGGTTCCTTAAAAAACTAAAAATAGACCTACCATGTGACCCAGGAATCCCACTACTGGGCATATATCCTGAGAAACCCATAATTGAAAACGTGTCATGTTGTACAAGGTTAACTGCAGCACTATTTACAATAGGCAGGACATGGAAGCAACCTAAGTGTTCATCAACAGATGAATGGATAAAGAAGATGTGACACATATGTACAATGGAATATTACTCACCCATAAAAAGAAATGACATTGAGTTAGTTGTAGTGAGGTGGATGGATCTAGAGTCTGTCATACCAAGTGATGTAAGTCAGAAAGAGAAAAACAAATACTGTATGCTAACACATATATACGGAATCTAAAAAAAAAAAAAAAAAGGTTCTGAAGAACCCAGCAGCAGGACAGGAATAAAGACACAGACGTAGAGAATGGACTTAAGGACACAGGGAGGGGGAAGCATAATCTGGGATGAAATGAGAGAGTAGCATGGACATACATATACTACCAAATGTAAAATAGGTAGCTAGTTGGTAGCAGCCACATTGCACAGGGCGATCAGCGCAGTGCTTTGTGACCACCTAGAAGGGAGGGATTGGGAGGGTGGAATGGAGATGCAAGAGGGAGGGGATATGGGTATATATGTATACATATAGCTGATTCACTTTGTTATACAGGAGAAACTAACACACCATTGTAAAGCAATTTTACTCCAATAAAGATGTTAAAAAATGATAAAAAATAAATACTAAATAAATAAATTAGGAGAAATAATAGCGTGTTTTATGCTGCTGGAAAGATAACTGATTACAGTGAAATAAACATAATGAAATCATTTTTGGTGAAGATATGTTTATTTGTGTATGCATGTGTATGTGTGTGTCTGTGTAGACACAGACTGCCACTGATATGTCTGGAAGGATATATACCAAAATGTTAGCAGTATTTATCAGTGTTAGGATGTGCAATACCTTTCCTAAAAGTTTTTCTTATAATTACCAATTTTTCTACTGTGAGCATATATAACTTAGGTAATAAAAAATAAGTTAAAGGATAGGGAAAATAGACATTCGCAGAAACTTCAATTAAAAAAATTGCAATAGGTGCAAAAAAATCCCAAAACAAACAAACTAAAAAAAACAACAAAGGGCTTCTCTGGTGGCGCAGTGGTTGAGAGTCCGCCTGCTAATGCAGGGGACATGGGTTCGTGCCCCGGTCCGGGAAGATCCCACCTGCCACGGAGCGGCTGGGCCCATGAGCCATGGCCGCTGAGCCTCCGCGTCCCGAGCCTGTGCTCCGCAACAGGAGAGGCCACAACAGTGAGAGGCCCGCGTACTGCAAAAAAAAATTGCAATAGGACTTCTCTGGTGGCACAGTGGTTAAGAATCTGCCTGCCAATACAGGGGACATGGGTTTGAGCCCTGGTCTGGGAAGATCCCACATGCCACGGAGCAACTAAGCCTGTGCGCCACGACTACTGAGCCTGTGTGCCACAACTACTGAAGTCCACATGCCTAGAGCCCGTGATACATAACAAGAGAAGCCACCGCAATGAGAAGCCCGCACACTGCAATGAAGAGTAGGCCCTGCTTGCCGCAACTAGAGAAAGCCTGCGTGCAGCAACGAAGACCCAATGCAGCCATAAATTAATTAATTAATTAATTTTAAAATGCAATAGAAAAGAAGTTAAATGATTTTCAGAACAAAGAACATTTCTAAAGCAGCATATGAACTCAGTTAAGAGTATAATCATGAGAATTATCTCACCATTCTTTGTTTCCTTCAATGGAAGGACCAAAATCTGGGACTACCCTAAAACAAAAAGATTCCTAAAAAATAGAAAGCTTACCTTCCATAATCATTATTTTCAATGGCTACCCTTTCTGCTCTTTGGATATTTTCTAAGTATCAAGAGTGCTGTTTCACATCACACTTCTGTATGTATCCAGATATAGTCTCCTCGATGGAAAGCAAAATTATCTTTAATAGTAGTAATAGTGCCTGTACAGCATTTATTATGGACTTACCCAGTAAAATAGATTGTGAATCTTACAGGAGAAATGTGTAGTTAAGGGCCTCTTGGAAGTTTGTCCTTCAGATTTGGAGGATAAACCATCTACCCTCGTTAATGCCATTTAAGAATTGGAAACATTTCAAAGACAACCAGCGGGCCTTTCTCACTGTCTTTTACTAACATGGTGGCCTGGTTTAGAATCTGTGTAAGTCTGAGGATTTGGAGCATTTCTAAGAATATGTGGTGTGTTTAAAATATCCTCTGATTATAAGGCATATTTCATTTAAGTTAAAATTTATTTTTGAATAGTTATTATAAATATGAGCTTAGAAATTCGAAAAGCACACACAAAAGTTCATACAAGTAAGCCTCCAAGTCTCTTTCACATATTTGTCTAACAATAGATTACCCTCCAAAAGAGGCAAGCCACTAACAATGTATAAGGATGCCAGTTTTCCTACCCTTTCTCCAATCCAATTTGTTTCCAAACTTCTTGTTCTTTGCCAATATGACTGATGAGAAACAATATATCATTGTAATTATAATTTTCACTTCTGTTATTATCAGTGAGATGAAAGATTTTCTCATATATTTAAGAAATGGTGATTTGTCTTTTTTATGAACAATCTGTTCATATATTTGCTTATTTTTCTACTGGATTGTTGGTCACTGGTCTTTTCTTTATGATTTCATAGGGGTTTGCTATATATTAAGGAGCTTAGTAAGGCATAGTTTCAAGCATGAAAAGAAGACAGAAAAGGGAAAAAACCTATCAAATCTAAATTACGTGTATCCTCCCAAATGTTCATTGCAAAATGTGATATTTAGATTCTCCAGGTTTCTTTCCAAAATGTATTTTTTAAAAAAATTTTTGCTTCCTTCCTCCACTGAAAATTATACACAGAGCATCTCCCATGTGGCAGACTCTAGGCTAAGCCTTGGGGTTACAGACATCAAAGAAAAAGACAAACCTAGAGATAGGCCTTGATCTGCAAACAGCAGAAGGTGCCATGGAATTTTCATGACTCAATGGCCCCTCACTATTTTCAACTTGGAATGGAAAATCAAAAAAAATTATATATTCAGGGAGAATGAGCATATGCATTCATTAGGCAAGATATAGTGGTGAGAGAAGTCAGGAGAGCAGCTAGGTTCTCCCTTGAGAAGTGCATGGGTAGTGTCTCTTTTTCCTTAGAGAGGACAGTGAAGAGGAGCCAGGTGAGGCCCTACCTGGTGCCTGACACCTGGCTGTGGGGTGAGACAGGGAGGGTTGTCTGAGGCGCTGCGGGTTCTGACAGCGAAAGGCCCTCTTTCCTGGGCAACTGTGGGGATGGCGAAATGGCAAAGTGTGCTACCACTGTGACTGAGAAAATGGCAGTGTGGCAGAAAGAATGACGACACTGGCACAGACAGGTGGTTTGTTTCCTCAGGCCAGGGGTCTATCTAGGGCTGCCATCCCTTAGAAGAGGGGCAGTGGCTCGGCCTCCACGGGCGCCGCCTCCCACCTTCCTCTCCTCCGTGGTCCCAGGAACATTGAAAGCGGAACTGGGGAGGGCTGCCCAGAACCTCCAGGGTGGCCTCAAATCGCCTCTCCTCTTCCAGCCTCCTTTTCTGATATTTCCTCTACCTCATCTGACTTTTTGTGCAGGCAATATGGTGGGTCAGGCGTAAAAAGGGCCCCACAACGAGTTAGTTTGGCATTTAATCCCTTCTCACTTTAGTGCTGCTTTCTTAACTCTCTTCTACTTCACCTTCCATTTTAGGTGACAAATAAGGAAACCCTGCGGTGGGGGTGTGGGGTGGGAGGTGGCTCAAGAGTACAAAGATATTTGAGATTCATCCTCTTCCATGAGTACAGAGTTGTTTTCCACATGCCCATGCTCAGGCTCCTGAATGTTTAGGTGCAGAAAATATCGTGGGCGTCAGGAGGGGAGGCAGGGCATAAGAATGCCTTATGTATACACCGTGGTAGTTTGGTATTAATATGCTTCTCTCCGTCCATCTGTGCTTTCCCTATATTCTCATCCTACCTTACCTTCGACTATTTCTGTGCAAGAAATACGGTAGGCAACAAGGACGAGAAACTTAGAGGAGAAGAACAAGAAAAGACTAAGGTATTTGATATTGATCAGCAAGTCGGACCAGAGCAGCTTTCCAGACGCCCCGCCCCACCCCTGCCCTTCAGTTCAAAAGGCTGATTGCTGAGAAGAGCAGAGCGGTTGGAAGGGGCTTCTCTCATAAAGGTGACGCATACTTTTTGGAATAGATCAGAATTTACCTTCCTCTCAGTCTTGAGCCTCCTTCCTGACCTTCTTACCTTGGCCCCCTCCCCCAACCCACCCACTACGGCAGGCCGCAGGCTTTGGAGAAGGGAATTTGTAACAACTATATTTTGGTATCCGTCCGCCTTATGAGGCCGAAGCGGATTCACTGATGTCACCTCCCGAAACCCGTATACATTTCAGTTCAGGGGAAAAGATTGTAGGTTTGGGGTGGAGGAGCTCCCTAAAAGAGGGGAACTAATACCGAGACCCTTTGGTTTAGTCGGCTTCTCTCCGTCCAGCGCTGCTTTCTCAAAATCCAGACCCCGCCCCTGCCCACTCCAGTACCGAAACAGCCAGGGTAGGCGGGACGGAGCTCGCTGACAGAGAAAGCGGCGCTATGCAAGGCCTGGTATCACTCCGCTTCCGTGAGGCCGGATCGCCTTCAACTACCCTAGAGCTGCTCGGTTTTGGTTCTGGGGACGTGGAGAGACAAAGTCTGCGGAGGAAAAGGTAGCTGTTAAGAGTCTCTAGGAGCGGGTCCCTGAGGCGTCCTGGGGGCGGTAAGGAGAAGGAAATTCCAGAAAGTTACAGTCGTTTGCCAGTTACGGCCCTTTATCTGATAAAGCAGGTATCTCGTCATGAATCTGCCGTGCCGTGCCGGGCCAAACCCCAAACATAGTCGCCGCCATTGTATCCGCCGCCATTGTATCCGTGTCCTTGTATCCGTCTGACCGTCCGTCCCTCTTTCTTAGGGTTCGGCACCCCTCGAGGCAAGGAAATGAGAAAACTGCCTCTCATCCAAGCAGAGCAGGTCAGTGAGAAGGCGGGCATTGCTTGGGAGTGTGGATATGGGTGTCAGAGATGAACGTGGGAGATGTGACTTGGTCATGGGGCGCAGGTGGTGAGAGGGAGAGAGGGACAGGGTTCATTTGAGCGGCACGCAATGATAAATTAAAAATGATCTGCCTCTTGCTAGCTGGATTTCCAGACACTGCCCTCCCCCACCCACCATGTTTGGGGAGGGAAAGGAGTGTAGTAGCGGCTTCTAGCGGAGAAATGATGGATTACATTAATAGGAGGAGGGGCTGCTGCTGTCTGAGAGCAGTGGTCTGGGGAGCCCTGGGAGGGAAA
>NW_006777590.1:278690-314207 GCF_000442215.2 Lipotes vexillifer | reverse complement strand
AAAGAGTGTAAAAGGAGGTTGTAAGTGTTTGATAATCAAGGCCCTGGCTTAGAAAAGGGTCTCCTGTCCTGGTTACTAGGCTAACTATTAATAACCAAGTCTCTCCCACTGTCTTTTCATTGGGTCGTTGAGTATGTATCATGCGTTTATCTGTGTAGGTCTGTTTCTGCATTTGCGGTACTCTATGTTTCTGTAAAGACCGGTAGGGGGCAGTGAACCTCAAAGGGTATAAGAAAAAGAAATTTGGCTTAATTTCTGTAGAGAGGCCAGTGCTTGGATGTGGTAGATGGCTAAGACTAGAGCAGGTAGGGATCTAGGGGAAATTCCAGATCTCCTTTCTGCCAGCTTTCCAAACATCCCTCCCTTATTCCCATTGTGTTGAAGAAAATGATAGGCTTTGGGGAGAAAAAGGAAACACAAGAACTTAGATGAAATTTGGAAATCATACTTTTCTTTGATTTCGAAGCCAATTTCGATGGATTGAGCATTCCATCCCTACTAACACCACCGCTATTTTGAGCGATTTTTGAGTTGTCTCTGCAGGGGAATTGTCAGACTTTGAGAATGGAGCAGAGGAGCTTGGAGATTTGGGGGAGGGGAGGAAGAAAGAGAAAATTTTGGCAATCAGGTACTTGTATCCAGAAAGGATCAGTGTCTTACGTGCTGATCTCTACCAAGGGCTCGGTCTCCATTGTCTCTGTTTATTTATTTAACTCTGCATTTGTGAATCTTTGCGTGTAGGTCTGTCCTTAGGTCTGTGGAACTCTCACTTGTTGTGAAGGCTTGTAAATGGTAACCCAACTTGAAGCTAGGAAATAATGAAGAAGAGAAATGTGTCCTATATCTGTTTAGATTGGTGTGAGGGTAGAGTGATTGAGATAGAGAATTCTATCTTTTCTGTTTTGCCAGTTTACTAACCCGTTTGGTCCCCTGCTGATTTAGTTGGGAGCCTTCCTAAGCTTTGGGGGTATAGAAGGGTAATACCTGCTTTTATTACTTCCCACTTGGTTTTCCTATTCTTATGCTTCACCCCAGTCCATTTTTGAGACAGGGAAATGCCAGGGAAGTCACTGAAGTGGAAAATGGTGGGAAGCAGGGAGGAGGAGCAGTCCTGAAGCAGGCAATGGGGGAAGGGACCAGAAGGAGGGAAACACTAGACAAACTACATATATAGGGACAGGGACCAAGGTCAGTCTACCAAGAGATCAGTTTCCAATCCTCCTGTTTATTTGTCCATAGATCTGCCTTTAGGTCTGCTGTAGGGCTTGTCATCATTGGAAGCAAGGAAAGGAGGAGAAAATTACTCCAGATCAGAGAAGGTTAGTGTATGTGGAGACTTCCTCAGTAGACCTGTAGGATGAAGTAGTGGAGATCTGCTTGGGTGCTGTAGGGGTAGAGAGCCAGTCTAGGGAATCTTCAGTCTCTCACTCGCATTCAGCTTTTCCACTCTCCATACTCTGTTTTGTGTCTGGAAAAAAGATCGGTTGCAACTACAGTAGTAGGGAGCATGAAATGAAGGGAGAAGGAGTTTGCTAATTATCTACCTTTTACACTTAGCACTGAATTTTCATACTTTCCTGTCTCTCTGTGCTAATCAACATGAGCAAAAAGTTGGAAAAGACTCAAAGCCCCATTTCCTTCCTCCACCCCTAGGTCCAACTTCAGTGGCAGATCTGGTGGCCTTGGAGTGGCTGAAGACCACCACCCTCCACAGGGCTGCGCTCAGGCACACAGCCATCCTTCCTTTCCCTGAGTGAGCTTCCTCTGCACGTTGTTTATATTACTGGCAGAGCCTATAGTTGGAAAGGGGGCTGAGTGACAACTGGACTTTGTATGAAAACACCAACTTGGGAGAGACCTTCAGTCAAGGCTGAGACGGGGGTGGGGATACATAACTTGGCCTTGCCTTTAAATTGGATCATGACTGGCTAAGGCTAAGGCAAGGGCAGAGGAGGGGCTGGGGCTGGCCTGAAAGCTGGAATCTGTGGCCCTGCCAACACTAGAGCCAAGGCTAAGATCCAAGCCAAGGCAGTGGCTGAGGCAGAATCGGAAACAGGACCAGTGACCCAGGCCAAGCCTGGGGATGGAGCAGTGGCCAGGACACAGGCAGTGACCTACGCTGAGGCCGTGCCTTGACAAGGGAAGTGAGCAAGATGGAAGCTAAAAGTAAGACTAGAGTTGTGGCTGAGACTAAGGCAGACCCCCCTACAGAACCTGGTATAGTGTCCCAAACCAAGTCAAAGGCCGTGCCTATGTCCAGGGTCAGTGCTGTGACCAAGTATGAAGTCAAGGCTGGTGCTGGAAGTGAAGTCAATATCAGGTCCTTTGCTAAGGCTGATGATAAAGACAATATTGGGTCCAGGTCCCAGAGAAGGAGAGAGGCCAGCATCAAGTTGAGGGTGGGGGACAGAGCTGGTATTGTAATTGAGTCCAGTGATGAGGCTGAAGAAAATGTCTGCTCTTGGTTTTGGACTGGAGAAGAGCCTAGTGTAGGATCCTGGTTCTGGCCTGAAGAAGAGACCCTTTTTCAAGTGTATAAGCCTCCACGTAAGATCCAGGAAAAGCCCAAGCCCACACCCAAACCCAAACCCGAACTTACTATAAAGCAAAAAGCGGCAGCATGGTCAAGGGCCAGGTTTTGTGTCCTAGTCCCAGTAGAGGGAGGGGAGCGATCCTTGCCTCCAGAAGGGAACTGGACTCTGGTTGAGACCTTGATTGAAACTCCTCTGGGGATTCGGCCTCTGACCAAGATCCCACCTTATAATGGGCCTTACTTCCAGACCTTAGCTGAGCTCAAAAAACAGGTTAAGTATAGGGAAAAGTATGGGCCCAATCCAAAAGCCTGCCGCTGCAAATCACATGTTTTTAGTTTAGAGCCTAAAGAGTTTGATAAACTCGTTGCCCTACTTAAGTTAACTAGGGATCCTTTCATTCATGAAATAGCTACAATGATAATGGGTATCAGTCCTGCTTATCCATTTACCCAAGATATAATTCATGATGTAGGTATTACTGTTATGATTGAAAACTTGGTCAATAATCCCAATGTTAAAGAACACCCTAGAACTTTAAATATGGTGGATGACAACTCTGAGTCTTCTGGAGAACCAAAAACAGGAGAGTCATATGTAAACCAAGTTTGTAAGGACATAATCTCTTATCCTTTGAACTCCCCTGAGCAACTGTCTGGACTAAAATTATTAGTGCAGCTGAGTGTAAAATTTGAGAACCACCATATGATTGTCAATTACATTCCAGATTTCCTCACCTTGTTAAACAAGGGAAGTGGCAAAACCAAGTTTTATGTTTTAAAAGTGTTTTCACGCTTGTCTAAAAATCAAGCCAATACAAGAGAACTGATCAGCGCCAAAGTACTGTCATCATTGGTTGCGCCGTTTAACAAAAATGAGTCAAAGGCCAATATTCTTAATATCATTGAAATATTTGAGAATATAAATTTCCAATTCAAAAAGAAGGTGAAGCTATTTACCAAGGAAGAGTTCACTAAATCTGAACTTATTTCCATATTCCAGGAAGCAAAACAGTTTGGTCAAAAACTACAAGACTTAGCAGAGCACAGTGATACTGAGGTGAGAGATAAAGTTATACGATTAATACTCAAACTCTGAATAGCCGTATGTTCTCACAAAGCCTTGAATAATTTTTTGGTGTTGTAATATGAAATGAATGCATATTATAAGTTCAATATTTATACCATCTGTGCTGATTGAAGGAGCCAGTTTTATGGATACCAAATGATCTTGAGAGCTTGAATGTTTGTTGATTTTTACTGTGCTATATAAATTAAGATATTTTTAGTATTTTGCAATATGACCTAATAATGAACTTATTCATCCTGAGTAAACTATACTTCTGTGCTTTATATTGACATAAGTGTATTCATTTAATACTTCATTTACATGTAAATAAAGTTGCATGCTAAAACTGGTGAAAACATTGTCCTAGTTCTTCAGTTGAAGTCTAGTCAGAGGGATAAAGCACAAGTAACAGAATAATAAAGAGCACTGTCTGCGTCTATCGTGGGGTACAAACGAAACAAGTTTACATTGAAAGATCATTTAGTTTCAGCATGTTCAAAGAGTAGAATCACTCTGTACACAAGAAGACAGGACTGTGCTACTGGCTGACATCTGGGCAGACCTGGGGAAAGGGGTGAAGACATAGACTTAGGAGTAAAGGAACACAGATGCTTTCATTCCAGTTTGAGTCCCAGAACTTGTGCTCAGCCGTTCACATAAGATGTCTCATCAGGATATCTTGAAGCTTTTTAACCTCCAAGAAAATTCCTGGTTTTCATTCCCATTTAGCAAAGCCATGGAAGTGTGGTTCTAAAAGGACCTAGTCCCACTGTACCCTCAACATCCAGGTGCCCCATCTTGGGGTACCAAGTTTACTGCTTCATCTGAGGCTCCCCACCTCCCCGTATTCCTGGGTCTCAGAGAAGGGCCTTTCTAGGGTCTAACTACAAAAATTGCTTCATAGAAAACCTCATTGGCCCCATCTTTATGACTGTTTGCTCTCATATTTGCTTTTGTTTCCTGACCAATGCTTTGGACTTGGTGATTTGCACCTATGCTTGATGACAGTGCCCTGTTTGTGCTGATCCCTTTTGATTAGAGCTCAGCAATATGAGACAGCCACAGGAGACCAAAGTCCTTTAGGAGTGTGTGGTTAGGAAGAAATTACTTCCCCTAATCCCACTATCCTATTTATTTGTACAGTTTACAGAGCTGAAGCCATGTTGTCTATACTACCTCAGCTCCTCCTGTTTATACCTAACAAAAGCTAAGTTCTGGTTAAGAGTTTGTGGCATAGAATGCCAGAGTTTAGATTGGGATCTGGGGTCACCTCTGCCTCTCCTACCCTCTGTCTCCTTTGCTGTTATCATTCCTCTTTCCTTAACTGCCCAGAATCGGGAAATTGGGTATTGAGAAATACAGTGTACAAATACTGGTCTTTCTATTGAGCTTCCTCTCTCTCCTAACTTTTTATGTGTTTGGGGGAAGGCCTAAACCTACAAATCTCAACAAGGTATCATGTACCCCTAGTTTTAGCAGCTATCTTTAGTTTAATTTCTGTTGAGGTCAAATCTGAATCTATCTTCTGTATATCTAGGAGTTAAAATGAAAGACAACCAGCCACATTTGTGCATTAAGGGTGAGAAAATGTAGGTAGGCTTTTTGCAACATACAGTTACAACTTAGATGATTTTTGGAGTTCTTTATAACTTGGTTTTTAATCCACAAAACTCCCATAGTCTGGAATTCTAGCTGTGGGTACTGCTTTCAGAATTGGGGATCTTCACAGTACAATTGGACCAGACCCTTTGGAAATATTCTGTGTCTCAAATGCCCTGTGGAGCACACACTTAATCAGTTGATGGCTGTGGAATTTTCCGTTAGTTAAAGAGAAGGGTGAGTTTGGGGTATGTAGGTGTTTGTATCAAAGCAAGAAGCTGATGGTCTGTCCTTGAGTAGGAATTATGGAAGACAGAGTCAGTTCCCAAATTGTTCCTGGGGTGTACTCAAAGTCAAAAGCCCATTGCTCATCTCTTGTTTCATGTCCTTTTCTGGAAAAATAATTCAGGCAAGCCCATGTAGTATCAGGGCTGATCCAGATGTTACTGGTCTCAATATGTTGCTGGCTGGGGGTAAAAATCAGTGTAGATTTCTCATCTTTCCTGTCATCAAGTAAAGCAGGAAATCTTCCTGCAACACAACTGGACTATTAGCACCTACCGACCCTTTGCTGGGCCCTCAATTTTATTTATTTATTTATTTATTTATTTATTTATTTATCTATCTATTTATCTATTTATTTACCCACCCTCAATTTTAAATGAGGAACTTTCAGGGGAATCCATCTATAAAATATCACCAAATTCCCTAGCAAGTCTTTCAAGGCTCTATATCCTTCAGCATATTTTCATTGTCCCTATCATATCCCACCTGCATTCAAGCCACATGGGACTTCAGGCTCTCTGAAGCACCTTAGGTGAGAAATCCTCATCCAGAACTAATGATTCATCCCTCAGTGAGCCAGTGACCAAGTACAAAAAAGCTTTTAGAGGAGGGGCACACTATCATTCTTCAGTTTTCATAACAGATAATTTCTACTGAGTCAAAACTAGTCTGGTATGAAAAACAAAAACTTCTGTGGCTGTCACCCCTTGGTGTATAAATCTCAAGTGGATAAGAAACAAGAGGAAATGGCTCAAAGGTTGTGTCTTTTCCATTTGAGCCTCCTGTTAAAGTAATGTCATTTTTCTGGTATACCAAGAACAGTGGTAGGAACTTTTATAATTTACATAAATCCATTAATGTCATTATATATATAGTAAAGTTTTGAAATACAATATTAAAATTACCAAAGATAGCCTAGATGAACAACTCTATTAAGTGAAAAGCTTTACAATTAATTCCCTCTCCCTTTCTCTTCATTCTGCAAGAAACGCATGGCTCCACTATACAGAAAAATATATTTTCTTTTTGGGACTGTTGTGGCCACCCCTCAGAGACAGAATACACTATCACCCCAGATTTGGTTCAGATGCTGATACTGATGATGTCACACACTACACACACCAAGACAGAATGAAAAGTTATTACTCCGTAATGAGTATGTGTATCTTCTTTGTCCATTCATCTATTGATGGACATCTAGGTTGTTTCCACATCTTGGCTATTCTAAATGATGCCGCAATGAGTATAGGGGTGCATATATCTTTTCAAATTAGTGTTTTTGTTTTCTTTGGGTAAATACTCAGAAGTGGAGTTGCTGTATGGTATGCTAGTTCTATTTTTAATTTTTTGAGGAACTTCCATACTGTGTTTTCCATAGTGGCTGCACCAATTTACATTCCCACCAACAGTGCATGAGGGTGCCCTTTTCTCCACATCCTCGCCAACATGTTACCTCTTGTCTTTTTGATAATAGCCTAACAGGTATGGGGTGATATTGTGGTTTAGATCTGCATTTCCCTGATGATTAGTGATGTTGAGCATCTTTTCATGTGTCTATTGGCCATCTGTCTGTCTTTAGAGAAATGTCTATTCAGGTTCTCTGCCCATCTTTTAATTGGATTGTTCATTTTTCTTTTTTTATATTGAGTTGTGTGATTTCTTTATAATTTGGATATTAACCTCTTATTGGATATATCATTTGCAATTATTTTCTGCCATTCAGTAGGTTTTTTTGTTTTGTTGATGGTTTGCTAAGTGAAATAAATCAGACAGAGAAAGACAAGTACCATATGAGCTCACTTATATGTGGAATCTAAAAAACAAAACAAAATGGAAACAGTGGGAGTTCCTTGGTGGCCTAGTGGTTAGGATTCTGGGATTTCAGTGCTGTGGCCCAGGTTTAATTCCTGGTCAGGGAACTGAAATCCCGTAAACTGCATGGCCAAAAAAAAAAAAAAGAAAGAAAGAAAAGAAAACAAAAAGAAACCCTGGAAAAACATGAACAGACTTACAGATACAGGGAGCAAATATGTGGTTTCCAGAGGGGGGTGGGGGATTATGGGACAGTAGATGAAGAGGATTAAGAGATACAAACTTTCAGTCATAAAATAAGTCATGGAGATGTAATATACAGCATAAAGAACAGAGTCAATAATACTCTAATAATTTTGTATGGTGACAGATGGTTACTGGACTTGTAGTGATCATTTCATAATGTATTTAATTGTTGGATCACTATGTTGTACACCTGACACTAACATAATATTGTCTCAACTATACTTGACTAGAAATAAATGAATAAATAAAATACACTGGAATAAAAACAAGGAATAACAAACCAAAAATGCAATAATACTGGCATTTAAAAAATTATTTGACTTTGTGTTTTAGAGCAGTTTTAGGTTTATAGAAAAATTAAGCAGGTAGTACAGAGAGCTCCCCTATACTACTACTACTTTTTTTTTTAAGGGGACTCAGTATATAGTGTAGACATTGCCCTCCACTCTTTTTTTTTTAATTAATTAATTTATTTATTTATTTTTGGCTGTGTTGGGTCTTCGTTTCTGTGCAAGGGCTTTCTCTAGTTGCAGCAAGCAGGGGCCACTCTTCATCGCGGTGCGCGGGCCTCTCACTATCATGGCCTTTCTTGTTGCGGAACACAGGCTCCAGATGCGCAGGCTCAGAAGTTGTGGCTCACGGTCCTAGTTGCTCTGTGGCATGTGGGATCCTCCCAGACCAGGGCTCGAACCCGTGTCCCCTGCATTGGCAGGCAGATTCTCAACCACTGCGCCACCAGGGAAGCCCTATGCTACTACTTCTTCTCCACCACCTCCTTTCCCTAAACACAGTTTCCCATATTATTAGCCTCTTGCATTAGTGTGATATATTTGTTACAGTTGATGAATGAATAATGATACATTATTACTAACTAAAGTCCTTAGTGTATATTAGGGTTCACCCTTTGTATTGTACATTTCTATGGTTTTTAAAAACTTATGGTAAAATAACAGAAGGTTTGCCATTTTAACCAATTTTATGTGTATAATTCAGTGACATTAAGTACATTTACACTGTCATTTAACCATCATGAATATCAATCTCCAGAACTTTTTTTTTATCATCCCAAACTGAAACTCTGTATCCATTAAACAATAACTTCCCACTACCCACTCTGATCAGGCCCTTGTGGGCACTATTCTATTTTCTATCTCTACAAATTTGACAAATCTAGATACAATGTATCTAGAATGTATCTATAATCTTTGTTACTTTGTGTCTGTCTGGCTGTTTCATATAGCATAATATTTTCAAAGTTTATCCTTGTAGCATGTATCAAAATTTTACTTCTTTTTAAGACTGAATAACATTTCATTGTTTGTATATACCACATTTTGTTTATCTGTACATCTGTCAATGGACATTTTGGTTGTTTCCACTTTTTGGCTGTTGTGAATCATGCTGCTAAGAACATTGGTGGTACAAATACCTGTTCAAGCCCTTGCTTTCAATTATTTTGGGTAAATAACTAGAAGTGGAATTGTTACATCATATGGTAATTCTATGTTTAATCTTTTTGAAGAACTGACATACTGTTTTCCACAGTGGCTGAATCATTTTTCATTCACATCAAAAATGCACATGGGTATCAATTTCTCCACATCCTTGCCAACATTTGTTATTTTCTGTGTTTTGGTAATACCCATCTTAATGTGTGTGAGGTGGTATCTCATGGTTTTGCTTTGTATTTCCCTAATGACTAGTGATGTGCATCTTTTCATGTGCTTATTGGCCATTTACATATCTTCTTTGAAAAAAATGTCTATTTGAGGCCTTTGCCCTTAAAAATAAATCCTTAAAAATAGGGTTGTTTGGCTTTTTTGTTATTGTTGTTAGGTTTTAGGAGTCCTTTAAATATTCTTAATATTAACCTGTTATCATATATTATGATTTGCAAGTATTTTCTCCCATTCTATGCCTTGCCTTTTCACTGTCTTGAAAGGGTCTTTTGATGCACATAAGTTTTTAATTTTGACAAAGTCCAATTTATTTTTTTTTATGTTTTGGTGTCCTGTCCAAGAAATCATTGCCAAACTCAATGCCATAAAGTTCTTTCCTATGTTTTCTTCTAAGAGTTTCAATTTTAGCTCTTGAGTTTGTCATTGATCCATTTTGAGTTAATTTTGGTATGTGGTGTAAGGTAAAGCTCCAAATCCATTCTTTTGCATGTGGATATCCCATTTTCCCAATACCGTTTCTTGAAAAGAATGTCCATTTACCATTGAATGATCTTGGTACCCTTGTCAAAAATCATTTGGCCACATATGCAAGGGTTTATTTCATGGCTCTTTATTCTGTTTCACTGGTTTGTATGTCTATCTTTATGTCAGTACCATACTGTTTAGATTGCTATATTGTAGTAAGCTTTGTGTGATGTTGTGATTTATAAGTAATATAATTGGTCATTCAGAGGACCAAAATATATTTCTCATATATATTTGGTCTCTATCCATGGTTCCTGGCTCACAGCTCCTGAAACCTTTGAAATTTCCTGAATGATAAGAACAATGGGAGCCATTTTGTCATAATATTTGGTCTCTTGTCCTCAGTTTCTAAAATCCACTTCAGAGCCATTATGGTGAAACAGGTGTTTTATTACTCATTACAAGCCTTTTTCCACCACAACTGGGTTTATGTTAATGAGGTGACTTTTGGAAAGCACCAAAGATGGTGTCCGTCGCCGGAGGAACCAACTCTGTAATTAGAAGGTCATAATATTCAGTCGAAACCCCTCCTATTACTTCCTGGGAGGGGAGAGAGGCTAGAAGTTGAATCAACCACCAATGGCCAATGATTTAATCAATCATGCCTATGTAATGAAGCCTCTGTAAACACCCAAAATGATGGGGTTTGGAGAGCTTCTGAGTTGGAGAACATGGAGAGATTCTGGGACAGTGGAGCACTAGGAGAGAGCATGGAAGCTCTGTGCCCATTCTCCATACCTTGCCCTATGTATCCATCTGGCTGTTTCTGAATTACATCCTTTGGTAATAAACCAGTAATCTGGTAGGTAAAATGTTTCTCTGAGTTCTGTAAGCCACTCTAGCAAATTAATTGAAATCAAGGAGGAAGCCGTTGGAACCTCTAATTTATAGCCAGGTGGTAGCTGTCTAGCCGTACAGGTAGCAACCTGGATTCGCAGTTGGCATCTGAAGTCCAGGGAGGGAGTCGTGGAAACCTCCAATCTGTAGTTGGTCAATCAGAAGCACAAGTAACAACCTGGGCTTGAGATTAACATTTGAAGTGGAGAGCAGTCTTGTGGGACTGAGCCCCTGACCTGTGAACTCTGATGCTCTCTCTGGGTAGATAGTGTCATAATTAAGTTTAATCGTAGGACACCTTGCTGGCATTTGAGAATTGTTGTTGTTGTAGGAAACTATCTTCCCCCCAACACCCTGACACACACACATTGGAATTGGGTTCAGAACCACTTTAGTTGGTGTCAGAGAAGTGGGATTTGCTAGAAAGCCCTGGCTCACATAAACATGTAGTTTGGGAAAAGAATGCATGAAAGGGTGGGGGTTGAGGAACCTTTGATTCATGGTCGTGCATGGTATGGAGGAACAGCTGTGCTACAATCCATTACTAAGGGTAAAAGTTACCAATGGAATTTAGGGATAGATCTGTTGATGAAAAATTGGCAGTCTAAGAAAGAAATAGAAAATTTTATTTGAGACAACGTGAGGATTATAACTAGGAAGGCAGACTTTCAGAAAGCTCTGAGGACTGTTCCACCTGTTAGAGGTCAAAGTACAGTTATATACATTTTTGAGACAAAGGATTATATATCAAGTGATGTATTGACAGTTTACACAATCCGTATCTGCATGTACAAAGTGAGTAGGGGGCCATCATGACCCCTTACAAGATTAAGAAGGAAGGTTATCTCCTAGGGAGGTCTGGTTAGTGCAGATGCACAATACACACTAGAGGAGAGGGAGGAAGCCCAAAGGGGCAGAGAAAAAGTTTACGTTTAAATTTTTCTTGTCTTGCCATAAAATATGAATTTAATTTCATCAACTCCAACTCCTGGGGAGTTGTCTCACTGGATGAATAAGGAAATGCAGACTAATAAGAAAGAGGTAAAATATACAGTCCCTTGGTAATTATCTGTTAATAGCTAAACTAAAAGTAAAAGAGTGCTGGATCAGACCCTGATACTAGACCAAGCTCAGATTTCAGTGAGTCTGAGCTTCAGCCACTAGCTTCACAGCTGCCCCCACTCCAAGGTAAAAATTATGCAGGGGCAACAGAAAGTACCTCTAAAACCTCTGGTCACCAAGAAGGTAGTCATTGTAGGGTGAGGGAAAAACCAAGAAACTATTGAAACCAGAGGACATAGTGTGAAGGAGTTGTTTTGTTTGGTAGATTGGTATCATCAGTTTACTGAGGAACCTTTACTGAAATAAGTTGTGAGTGACTAATTTAGGAGCTGTGTCTTTGGTTTTGAGTGCTGCAGAATGAAAGAGCATGTTTGGGTTGGTACAGGTTGCACAGATGACTATAGAACAATCACAGATGGCTATGTGTGATCTAGACACACAGGAGGTTATTTCTGAAGGAACAACTAGCCTGGTGGATGGGATAAAGACCACTTGTAAGGTCTGTTTACCCTGAGAAGGGGGCTGTCCATCTTCCTCCATGAATGCCAAGCGGAACACCCCAGATGAAGCAGCTGATATGCTTTGTATGCAAGCCATGTGGGACTGGCTTTATGATGACCAGGATATTCACCCAATGAATATACTTGTTATCCAGGTCATGGTAGATGCTGTGGTTAAATGGCTTCTTTTACATGGATACCCCATTGTAACCTTACTGCTGCAAAACTGAGGGATAGTTCAAGAAGCCTTATTGAATTTGCTGTCTCAGCTTCCCCTCATGGTCTTATAGATGCTAATAAAAATATTAGGTTATTAACAAGAGAATGGAGACAGCAGAGGAGAGAATCAAGAGAATAGTTTTAGCAGGGTAGGAAATTTTAAACAGTTGTTAAGGAATAAGGTGAATAAAGCAAATGTTGATAGGAGTAGAACAAAGAAGAAAGAAAAAGGAGAGTCATGGGACTCATCCCAGCAGGGTGGAAATCTTTAGATGATAATTAAGAAGCAGAGTGAATAAAACAGATCTTGGTGGGCTTAAAACAGAGATTTTAATACAGCACTACCAAAGGACTTGCTGGCCCCCCAACAATAAAGGGCCCCAAAGAAGTCAGCTCTGTTTATCACAATTTGGAGAAATTTTGAAAGCCAGAAAGCAGAAATTACAATGAGAAATCTGACCAATCACTTAGGGCAAGGGGTAAGACAATTAATATAAGATTGACAAATCTTATATAAGATTTAAGATATATAAGACTTTATATAAGTCTTGTACATAAGACTTTATATGACTTATAGAGTCCTTCTACCCCTTCCTAAGTATCCAAAACCTTTTGCACAAGCTTGGGTAAAATAGTCGGGGTGAAGAAGAGTTTCCAGGACTCCTTGATACAGGAATCCTATGAATTGTGGTACCAAAATCCATTGGTGAAACCTTGACTCGGGCTACAGTTCAACTGAGAGAACATAAAAGTGTAACGGTTAATTAAATTATGAAAGTTGGAATGTTACCTGAATATTTTCTGGGAATGGAAACCATGTCTGGCTGGGGAACACCTCCCTTACCTAGTATTGTAAAACCAAAACCTATTGATGAAGTCCTAGTGGAGGCTACCGTTAGGAATGTAAGGGTTGATGAAATTAAGGTAAAAGTTTGTAGGAGAATTGGTATATTTAAACAGGTTTTATGTGAAGTGGTTGCATCTTTTTCTTTTCTTTTTTTACCTGATTGTATTGTGGGGATGGACACTATAACTGACTGGTGAATGTTTCCCATACCTAGTATTATAAATAGAAGGCATGTAAATCTACCCTTCAAGCAGTTTTAATTGGACATGCTAAATGGGAACCAGTAAGATTGCCCAAGCCAAAACAGCGTGGAGTGGAGGCTGAGGTGCTGGTAGGCTGTGTGATAGCCCTATGTGAGGCATAGAATAGACTGGGGCATATGGCAAGAGCTGTGAGCACCTTGACAACTACTGGCACTTTGGACTAGAGAATTTCCATTTGAGGGGCATTTACTACCTTGCAATCAGTGATTAATTGAAGCTACCCCTAAGACTGTGACTGAAGGACATAAAGTGATCTTGAAACTTGAAATAGCCATAATATCTAGGATTATGGGGATGGCAGTGCCCAGAAGAGTTCCATAATAAAGTGGAAATGGTTTATAAAGGAATATGCTGCCTGGGAGATGCAAGGGGGAGATACTCCTGAGAGCCGGAAGCCTCTTTTCACCAAGGACTGACTCTGGAACTGTGTGAGGAGCTACTGGATTCTGTTGTAACTTGGACAGTGCCCTATAAAGAGCCCTTAACTGACCAACAAAGAGCTGCTTGGCTTGTGGATGGCAGTTCCATGGTGAACAGACAATATCTTGGAAATGTTTGGAAAGTCACCACTCTGATTGAAGAAGGTAAAAACAGATCACCCTGGTGTGCTTAATTGCATACTGTTTTCCCAGCAGTGGTGGAAGAATTGAGCAATGGCAAAAGCCCTTATGTTTGGGTTTTTACCTACACATGGACAGTAGCCCATGGCCTGGCCATATGGTCAGGTAGTTAGGCAATGGAAAACTGGACTGTTAAAGGGATGGCCTTAATAGGGCACAGCCTCATGGAAATCACTGGGAATTTAAGGGGTACATTAAAGTAGGACATGTTGATGCCCATCAGAAGAACCCCCTTCCAAGGTTCAGAAGGTGATTGGAACCACTAAGTGGACATTTTGGTGTGCTTCCTTGATGTGGCCACCTGGGTGCATGAAATGAGTGGACTTGGGGGAGTTAGTTGCAGCAGTGCAAAGATGGACCGAATCTAGACATATTTCTCTTGCACCCTCTGAGGCAATGCCAATAAGAACTGTTCCGTATGCCAGCAAAAGAGACAGACTGCAGATGGCTCTGTGGCAGATTCCTTGGGGGTTTTGGGGAGGCCCTGATTAGAGCTGACAAGTCAGACTAATGCTTGTAGCCCTGGGAGGCTACAAATGAGTCCTGACAGGAATATAGGAATAGACATTGACTCTGCACTGGGCTTTGCCTACCCAGTGGTAGATGCAAATGCTCAAAAGTACTATAACAAGATATTGCACAAATTTGGATGGTTGAGAATCATTTTAGACCAAGGAACAAACACACTTTACATCACATGATGTCCAGCAGTGGTCAGAAAAATAAGCTCTTTAGAGTCATAGTTTGATAGAGAATTGGAATGGGCAGTTAAAATATTGGCTGTCTAAAATGGTGGGTGGGGGGGGAATAAAGGCATGAAGGGCTGGCTTACATGCCTTCACGAGTATGTGCTCACACTCAAGCTGAACATGTGTGGGGCTAAAAGAGTATCCCCACAGGATAGATTTCTGTTTTTCTGGTGGATCAGGGGAAGAGGGGGTGGGGAAAATGTTGGTATTCTGTCTTCTCCATATCACCTCAACTTTTTCTTTTCCCCACCACTTGATGCAATGGTCACAGGACCAGGGCTGCAACTACAAGGGCATGAAACAGGGATGATTCCTAAGCAAGAAACTATTTACTTTTATGTCAGAATTCCTAAGGGCCTGTTGGGGCAGGATATGCCTTCACCCAATCTGGGAAAATTAGGATTAACAGTGAATGCAGCTATATTGCCTGGTGATAAAGATAGCTCACCTGTGTAACTTCTGCACCTGTGTTACCTTACCTTATCTGACTAGAAGTGAGCTGAGGGGGTGGGACTTGCTAGACTAGTATTGCTGCCTGCCATCTAGACCAGTACAGAGACTGAACCCAATGTCCTTTCCAAAGATGGAAAAGTTTGGGTGTAAGTGGAGAGAATGAAAAATAGTAGCTGTGGGTTAGAAAATGAATAAATGGGTTATGTAATGAGAGAAATCCAGTATTACATCAACATCTCAAAAGAGGCCCAGAGCAAAAGATGATATTGCCTCTCGGCTAAATTATATTAGATCACTGAAAGGGTGAAGCCATATATTGCTGGGATCACTCCTGCTTTTGGAAACTGACAAGATTGAACAGAAGCCTGCAAACCTGAGTGGCCTTGCCCTGGGAGACATTTTCATAAGATTTCATAATGGAGTCAATAGTTATTAGTGATCGAATGAGATTCTAGTAATGTGCCATATCGTTTAATTTTTTTTTTTTTTTTTGCGGTACGCGGGCCTCTCACTGTTGCGGCCTCTCCCGTTGCGGAGCACAGGCGCCGGACGCGCAGGCTCAGCGGCCATGGCTTACGGGCCCAGCCGCTCCGCGGCCTGTGGGATCTTCCCAGACAGGGGCATGAACCCGCATACCCTGCATCGGCAGGCGGACTCTCAACCACTGTGCCACCAGGGAAGCCCATCTTTTGACATTTTTTATTGTTTTGCTATAAGGGATCTGTGTTCAAAGACCAAGAGGTGGACTGCAATATTGTGATTTATAAGAAATATATTTTGTCATTAAGATGATCAAAATAGGGCTTCCCTGGTGGTGCAGTGGTTGAGAGTCCGCCTGCCGATGCAGGGGACACGGGTTCATGCCTCGGTCCGGGAGGATCCCACATGCCGTGGAGCGGCTGGGCCCGTAAGCCATGGCCGCTGAGCCTGCGCTTCTGGAGCCTGTGCTCCGCAACGGGAGAGGCCGCAACAGTGAGAGGAGGCCCGGCGTACCCAAAAAAAAAAAAAAAAAAAAGATGATCAAAATATATTTATCGTATATATTTGGTCTCCATTCATGGTGCATGGCTCACAGCTCCCAAAACCCTTGGAATTTCCTGAGTGATAAGGCAATTGGAGCATCTTTTGTTATAATATTTGGTCTCTGTCCTCAGTTCCTAAAATCCACTTTGAAGCCGTTAAGGTGAAATGGGTGTCTAATCAGACTTTTTGCCCATTTTTTAAAATGGGTATTTGTTTTCCTGTTGTTTAGTTTTAAGAATTCCTTGTATACTTTGGATATTAGTCCTTTATTATATATGTATTTTGTAGAGATTTATTCCCAGTCTCTGGCTTGGTTTTTCATTATCTTAAAAAAATATTTTTCAGGGAGCAGAGGTTTTTAATTTTAATAAAGTCCTACTTAAGAGGTTTTTCTTTCATAGATCATGCTTTTGGTGTTTAAGGACTCATTGCCAGAAGTGATGTTAGCAACATGGCCAAATACGACATTCCTTGAACATGTGCCCCGTTCAACAATAACAATTTAGCATCCATCTACAAACAAAAGTGCCTTTGTGAAAGCTGTGGGATCCAACACCATATGCCACAGGACCCGGAAGGAGTCTCACCCACTCGTGCCTCAGGTAATACACATACAGATCTCAGTCCTGGCTGCGGACCCTGCAGTGGCCCATGTGCTGGTCCCAGTCCCTCTCAGTCATGGTCTGGGAGCACCTAAAGAACACTGTCAATCACCTACGGATGAGACAATCACCCATGGACAAGAAATCCTTTATGGAATTCTTGGTTTCCAGCAGAGAAGGTCCAGCATGCTGTTGGAGGAAACAAACAAACAAATATATAATATATATATTTGAGTTTGGATGCGTTGGAGAGGGAAGGAGTAACATTTTGACTTTACCTGCACCACCCCTCCCCCAAGCAATACCCCTCAGTTTCAAGAGACACTTTCTTGGCCAGTGAATTCTCCTGCAGGGATGGGGGGAGGAGAGAAAGTGTGTTAAGGAGTGCCTGGCTTTCCCAGCTGTGTGGGACACGGCCAAGAGGCCCATTTCTCTCTCATCCCATTCAGAGTACCGAGTCATCAGCTGCATGACTGGGAGTGGGAAGAGGCTGAGAGAGTGACATATAGGACTCTGGGAGGGCACTAATGGGACATAGATCCTACTAACTGCTTCACAGACTCTATCAAGAAGCCAGCCCACAAGCCACTTGGGACATCTCACATGTGGATCCCTACAACTGTCCCACTGGCACCCCCAGAACCCTGATTGCCTCACCCCCACAAACCTCCACCCTGTGGCCCACTCTGTGTTCTCAAAGGCAGCAAGAGCAAGCTCTGGTAGATGGCTTGTGAGCATGCACAGAAGGCTAACCTGAATGTGAGAGCCATGGAGAGGCCACAACTTTGGCCTCTTTAGCTTTAGATCTGCCCTTGGGAAAGCAAAAGGGAGGCTGTCTGCACCCAGTCTGGTGCATTGCAGGATTGAGAGAAGTGTACAAATTTATGAATTCTGCCACAAGCAGGAGTAAGTGAGAAGCAGTCATATCCATAAAGGTCTGTGAAAGCCTCAGAATCCCTAGAAGGACTGAAGGAATGTATTTCTCTCCTTAAGTCAGTAAAGACTGAAGGAGTTGACTACCACTTTAAATGCAAAGAGTGCAATGCAAGACTTCAAGGAACAAGAAAAATCAAGGAAATTTGACACCAACAAAGGAAACATGACATCAGCAAAGTAAGGAGGTTGAATCAGTAAACAAAAATCTCATAAAGAAAAGCCCAGGACCATGTAGTTTCCCGGGTGAATTTTACCAAATATTTAAAAAAGAATTAATGCAAATCCTTCTCAAACTCTTCCCCAAAATGGAAGAGGATGAAACATTCTCAAACTCAAGACTTGCATTACCCTTATACCAAAGTCAGAAAAGGACACCACGAAAAGATGTTTTCACTATTGAGAACGATGTTGGCTGTGCTTTTGTCATATATGGCCTTGATTATGTTGAGGTAAGTTCCCTCCCTGCCTATTTCTGGAGGGTTTTTATAAAAAACGGGTGTGGAATTTTGTCAAAAGCTTTTTCTGCATCTATTATCATATGGATTTTATCCTTCAGTTTGTTAATACGGTGTATCACATTGATTGATATGCATATATTGAAGAATCCTTGCATTCCTGGGATAAACCCTTCTTGATCATGGTGTATGATCCTTTTAATGTGCTGCTGGATTCTGTTTGCTGGTATTTTGTTCAGGATTTTTTCATCTAAGTTCATCAGTGATATTGGTCTATAGTTTTCTTTCTTTTTGACATCTTGTCTGGTTTTGGTATCAGGGTGATGGTGGCCTCATAGAATGAGTTTGGGAGTGTTCCTCCCTCTGCTATATTTTGGAAGAGTTTGAGAAGGATAGATGTTAGCACTTCTCTAAATGTTTGATAGAATTAGTCTGTGAAGCCATCTGGTCCTGGGCTTTTGTTTGTTGGAAGATTTTTAGTCACAGTTTCAGTGCTTGTGATTGGTCTGTTTATATTTTATATTACTTCCTGGTTCAGTGTCAGAAGGATGTGCTTTTCTAAGAATGTGTCCATTTCTTGCAGGTTATCCATTTTATTGGCATATAGTTGCTTGTAGTAATCTCTCATGATCCTTTGTATTTCTGCAGTGTCAGTTGTTACTTCTCCTTTTTCATTTCTAATTCTATTGATTTCAGTCATCTCCCTTTTTTTCCTGATGAGTCTGGCTAATGGTTTATCAATTTTGTTTATCTTCTCAAAGAACCAGCTTTTAGTTTTATTGATCTTTGCTATTGTTTCCTTCACTTCTTTATTTTTTAACATCTTTATTGGAGTATAATTGCTTTACAATGGTGTGTTAGTTTCTGCTTTATAACAAAGTGAATCAGTTATAAATATACATATGTCCCCAAATCTCTTCCCTCTTGTTTCGCCCTCCCTCCCACCCTCCCTATCCCACCCAGCTAGGTGGTCACAAAGCACCGAGCTGATCTCCCTGTGCTATGCAGCTGCTTCCCACTAGCTATGTATTTTACGTTTGGTAGTGTATATATGTCCATGCCACTCCTTCATTTTGTCCTAGCTTACCCATACCCCTCCCCATATCCTCAAGTCCATTCTCTAGTAGGTCTGTGTCTTTATTCCTGTCTTGCCCCTAGGTTCTTCATGACCATTTTTTTTTAAGATTCCATATACATGTGTTAGCATATGGTATTTGTTTTTGTCTTTCTGACTTACTTTACTCTGTATGACAGACTCTAGGTCCATCCACCTCACTACAAATAACTCAATTTCGTTTCTCTTTATGGCTGAGTAATATTCCATTATATATATCTGCCACATCTTCTTTATCCATTCATCTGTTGATGGACACTTAGGTTGCTTCCATGGCCTGGCTATTGTAAATAGAGCTGCAGTGAACATTGTGGTACATGACTCTTTTTGAATTATGGTTTTCTCAGGGTATATGCCCAGTAGTGGGATTGCTGGGTCATATGGTAGTTCTATTTTTAGTTTTATAAGGAACTTCCATGCTGTTCTCCATAGTGGCTGTATCAATTTACATTCCCAGCAACAGTGCAAGAAGGTTCCCTTTTCTCCACACCCTCTCCAGCGTTTATTGTTTGTAGAGTTTTTGAAGATGGCCATTCCAACTGGTGTGAGATGATATCTCACTGTAGCTTTGATTTGCATTTCTCTGATGATTAATGATGTTGAGCATCCTTTCATGTGTTTGTTGGCAATCTGTATATCTTCTTTGGAGAAATGTCTATTTAGGGCTTCTGCCCATTTTTTGATTGGGTTGTTTTTTTTTTCTGATATTGAGCAGCATGAGCTGCTTGTCAGTTTTGGAGATGAATCCTTTGTCAGTTGCTTCATTTGCAAATATTTCTTCCCATTCTGAGGGTAGTCTTTTCATCTTGTTTATGGTTTCCTTTGCTGTGCAAAAGCTTTTAAGTTTCATTAGGTCCCATTTGTTTTTTTTTGTTTTTATTTCCATTTCTCTAGGAGGTGAATCATAAAGAATCTTGCTGTGATTTATGTCATAGAGTGTTCTGCCTATGTTTTCCTTTAAGAGTTTGATAGTGTCTGGCCTTACATTTAGGTCTTTAATCCATTTTGAGTTTATTTTTGTGTATGGTGTTAGTGAGTGTTCTAATTTTATTCTTTTATGTGTAGCTGTCCATTTTCACAGCACCAGTTATTGAAGAGGCTGTCTTTTCTCCACTGTATATTCTTGCCTCCTTTATCAAAAATAAGGTGACCATATGTGCGTGGGTTTATCTCTGGGCTTTCTATCCTGTTCCATTGATCTATATTTCTGTTTTTGTGCCAGTACCATACTGTCTTGATTTCTGTAGCTTTGTAGTATAGTCTGAAGTCAGGGAAACTGATTCCTCCAGCTCCATTTTTCTTTCTCAAGATTGCTTTGGCTATTTGGGGTCTTTTGTGTTTCCATACAAATTGTGAAATTTTCTGTTCTAGTTCTGTGAAAAATGCCAGTGGTAGTTTGATAGGGCTGCATTGAATCTGTAGATTGCTCTGGGTAGTATAGTCATTTTCACAATGTTGGTTCTTCCAATCCAAGAACATGGTATATCTCTCCTTCTGTTTGTATCATCTTTAATTTCTTTCATCAGTGTCTTATACTGCATACAGGTCTTTTGTCTCCTTCGGTAGGTTTATCCCTAGGTATTTTACTCTTTTAGTTGCAGTGGTAAATGGGAGTGTCTCCTTAATTTATCTTTCAGATTTTTCATCATTAGTGTATAGGAATGCAAGAGATTTCTGTGCATTAATTTTGTATCCTGCTACTTTACCAAATTCATTGATTAGCTCTAGTAGTTTTCTAGTAGCATCTTTAGGATTCTCTCTATAGTATCATGTCATTTGCAAACAGTGACAGCTTTGCTTCTTCTTTTCCGATTTGGATTCCTTTTCTTCTCTGATTGCTGTGGCTAAAACTTTCAAACATATGTTGAATAACAGTGGTGAGAGTGGGCAGCCTTATCTTGTTCCTGATCTTAGTGGAAATGCTTTCAGTTTTTCAGCATTGAGGACAATGTTGGCTGTGGATTTGTCATATATTGCCTTTATTATGTTGAAGAAGGTTCCCTCTATGCCTACTTTCTGGAGAGTTTTTTTCATAAATGGGTGTTGAATTTTGTCAAAAGCTTTCTCTGCACCTATTGAGATGATCATATGGTTTTTCACCTTCAGTTTGTTAATGGCGTATCACATTGATTGATTTGCATATATTGAAGAATCCTTGCATTCCTGGGATAAACCCCACTTGATCATAGTGTATGATCCTTTTAATGTGCTCTTACATTCTGTTAGCTAGTATTTTGTTGAGGATTTTTGTATCTATGTTCATCAGTGATATTAGTCTGTAATTTTCTTTCTTTGTGACATCTTTGTTTGGTTTTGGTATCAGTGTGTTTGTGGCCTCGTAGAATGTGTGTGGGAGTGTTCCTCTCCTATATTTTGGAAGACTTTGAGAAAGATAGGTGTTAGCTCTTCTCTAAATGTTTGATAGAATTTGCCTGTGAAGCAATCTGGTCCTGGGTTTTTGTTTGTTGGAAGATTTTTAATCACAGTTTCAATTTCAGTGCTTGTGATTGGGCTGTTCATATTTTCTTTTTCTTCCTGGTTCAGTTTTGGAAGGCTATGCATTTCTAAGAATTTGACCATATCTTCCAGGTTGTCCATTTTATTGGCATAGTGTTTCTTGTAGTAATCACTCATGATGCTTTATATTTCTGCAGTCAGTTGTTAGTTCTCCTGTTTCATTTCTAATTCTATTGATTTGTGTCTTCTCCCTTTTTTTCTTGATGAGTCTGGCTAATGGTTTATCAATTTTGTTTATCTTCTCAACGAAACAGCTTTTAGTTTTATTGATCTTTGCTATCGTTTCCTTCATTTCTTTTTCCTTTATTTCTGATCCTTTATGAATTCTTTCCTTCTGCTAACTTTGGGGCTTTTTTGTTCTTTTTTCTCTAATGTCTTTTGGTGTAAGATTAGGTTGTTTACTTGAGATGTTTCTTGTTTCTTAAAGTAGGATTGTATTGCTATAAACTTCCCTCTTAGAACTACTGTTGCAGCATCCCATATGTTTTGTGTCGTAGTGTTTTCATTGTCATTTGTTTCTAGGTATATATTGATCTCCTCTTTGCTTTCTTCAGTGATTTCTTGGTTATCAAGTAGTATATTCTTTAGCCTCCATCTGATTGTATTTTTTACAGATTTTTTTTCTGTAATTGATATTTAGTCTCATATGTTGTGGTTGGAAAAGATACTTGATGCGATTTCAATTTTCTTAAATTTTACAAGTCTTGAGAATATTCCATGAGCACTTGAGAAGAATGTGTATTCTGCTGTTTTTGGATGGAATGTCCTAGAAATATCAATTAAGACCATCTTGTTTAATGTATCATTTAAAGCTTGTGTTTCCTTATGTATTTTCATTTTGGACAATCTGTCCCTTGGTGAAAGTGGGGTGTTAAACTCCCCTACTATGATTGTGTTACTGTCGATTGCCCCTTTTATGGCAGTTAGTATTTGCCTTATGTACTGAGTGCTCCTATGTTGGGTGCATAAATATTTACAATTGTTATATATTCTTCTTGGATTGATCCCTTGATCATTATGTAGTGTCCTTCTTTGTCTCTTGTAATAGGCTTTGTTTTAAAGTCGTATGACTAATACGAGAATTGCTACTCCAGCTTTCTTCTGATTTCCATTTGCATGGAATATCTGTTTCCATTCCCTCACTTTCAGTCTGTATGTGACCCTAGGTCTGACGTGGGTCTCTTGTAGACAGCATATATACGGGTCTCATTTTTGTATCAATTCAGCCAGTCTATGTCTTTTCGTTGGAGCATTTAATCCATTTACATTTAAGGTAATTATCGATATGTATGTTCTTATTACCATTTTCTTAATTATTTTTGGTTGTTATTGCAGGTCTTTTCCTTCTCTTGTGATTTGTGCCTAGAGAAGTTCCTTTAGCATGTGTTGTAAAGCTGGTTTGTTGTTGCTGAATTCGCTTTTCTTTTGCTTGTCTATGAAGGTTTTAATTTCTTCATCAAATCTGAATGAGCTGCTTGCTGGGCAGAGTAATCTGGGTTGTAGCTTTTTCTCCTTCATCTCTTTAAATATATCCTGCCACTCCCTTCTGGCTTGCAGAGATTCTGCTGGAACATCAGCTGTTAACCTTATGAGGATTCCCTTGTGTGTTATTTGTTGTTTTTCCCTTGCTGCTTTTAATATTTTTTCTTTGTATTTAATTTTTGATAGTTTGATTAATATGTGTCTTGGCGTATTTCTCCTTGGATTTAACCTGTATGGGACTCTGTGCTTCCTGGACTTGATTAACTATTTCCTTTCCCATATTAGGGAATTTATCAACTATAATCTCTTCAAGTATTTTCTCAGTCCCTTTCTTTTTTTCTTCTTCTTCTGGGACCCCTATAATTCGAATGTTGGTGTGTTTAATGTTGTCCCAGAGTTCTGAGACTGTCCTCAATTCTCTTCTCTTCATTCTTTTTTCTTTATTCTGCTCTGCAGTAGTTATTTCCTCTATTTTATCCTCCAGGTCACTTATCCATTCTTCTGCCTCTTCTGCTATTGATTACTTCTAGAGAATTTTAGTTTCATTTATTGTGTTGTTCATCATTGTTTGTTTGCTCTTTAGTTCTTCTAGGTCCTTGTTAAAGGTTTCTTGTATTTTCTCCATTCTTTTTCCAAGATATGGGATCACCTTTACTATCATTACTCTGAATTCTTTTTCAGGTAGCCTGCCTATTTCCTCTTCATTTGTTAGGTCTTGAGGGGTTTTGCCTTGCTCCTTCATCTGCTGTGTGTTTCTCTGTCTTCTCATTTTGCTTAACTTACTCTGTTTGGTGTCTCCTTTTTGTAGGCTGCAGGTTCATAGTTCCCATTCTTTTTGGTGTCTGTCCCCAGTGGCTAAGGTTGGTTCATTGGGTTGTGTAGGCTTCCTGGTGGAGGGGACTAGTGCCTGTGTTCTGGTGGATGAGGCTGGATGTTGTCTTTCTGGTAGGCAGGTCCACGTCTGGTGGTGTGTTTTGGGGTGTCTGTGGCCTTATTATGATTTTAGGCAGCCTCTCTGCCAATGAATGGCATTGTGTTCCTGTCTCCCTAGTTGTTTTGCATCGGGTATCTAGCACTGTAGCTTACTGTTCATTGAGTGGAATTGGGTCTTGGCATTGAGATGGAGATATCTGGGAGATTTTCACCATTTGGTATTACATGGAGCTGGGAGGTCTCAGGTGTACCAGTGTCCTGAACTCGGCTATCCCACCTCAGAGGCACAGGCCTGACACCTGGCTGGAGCACCAAGAGCCTGTCATCCACATGTCTCAGAATAAAAGGAAGAAAAAAAGAAGGAAAGAACAAATATGATAAAATAAATAAAGTAAAATAAAATAAAGTTATTATAATAAAAAATAATTATTAAAATTTTTTTAAGTAATTAAAAAAAGACAGAAGAGAACAACCAAACCAATAAACAATTCCACCAATGACAACAACTGCTAAAATCTATACTAGGAAAAGAAAAAAAAAGGACAGACAGAACCCTAGGAAAAATGGTAAAAGCAAAGCTATACAGACAAAATCACACACAGGAGCATACACATACACCCTCACAGAAAGAGAAACAGGGAAATCTCTCTCTCTCTCTCTCTCTCTCTCTCTCTCACACATACACACTTCCAAAAAGAGAAAAAGGGAAAAAAAAAATATATATATATATATATATATATATATATATATCTCATTGCTCCCAAAGTCCACCTCCTCAATTTGGGATGATTTGTTGTCTATTCAGGTATTACACAGATGCATTGTACATCAAGTTGATTGTGAAGATTTAATCTGCTGCTCCTGAGGCTGCTGGGGGAAATTTCCCTTTCTCTTCTTTGTTCACACAGCTCCTGGGGTTCAGCTTTGGATTTGGCCCCACCTCTGCATGTAGCTCGCCTGAGGGCCTCTGTTCTTCACTCAGATAGGACGGGGTTAAAGTAGGAGCTGATTCAGCGGTTCTGGCTCACTCAGGCCCACTCAGGCCATGGGGAGGGAGGGGTACAGAGTTCAGGGTGAGCCTGCGGTGGCAGAGGCCAGCGAGTCGTTGCCCCAGCCTGAGGCATGCTGTGTGTTCTCCCGGGGAAGCTGTCCCTGGGTCACGGGACCCTGCCAGTGGCAGGCTGCACAGGCTTCTGGGACAGGAGGTGTGGATAGTGACCTGTGCTTACCCACAGGCTTCTTGGTGGCTGCAGCAGCAGGCTTAGCGTCTCATGCCCGTCTCTGGGGTCTGCGCTGATAGCCGGGGCTCACGACCGTCTCTGGAGCTCCTTTAAGTGGTGCTCTTAATCCCCTCTCCTCGTGCACCAGGAAACAAAGAGGCAAGAAAAAGTCTCTTTCCTCTTCTGCACTGCCAGACCTTTACACGGACTCCCTCCCGTCTAGCCATGGTGCACTAGCCCTTTTCAGGTTGTGTTCATGCAGCCAACCCCAGTCCTCTCCCTGGCAACCGACCGAAGCCCGAGCCTCAGCTCCCAGCCCCCACCCATCCCGGCAGGTGAGCAGACAAACCTCTCGGGATGGTAAGTGCTGGTCGGCAGTGATCCTCTGTGCGGAAATCTCTCTGCTGTGTCCTCTGAACCCCTGTTGCTGCGCTCTCCTCCATGCCTCCGAAGCGTTTCCTCCTTCACAACTCCCTCTCAGAGATGCAGGTCCTGTCCCTATTCTTTTGTCTCTGTTTTTTCTTTTTTCTTTTGCCCTACCCAGGTATGTGGGGAGTTTCTTTCCTTTGGGGAGGTCTGAGGTCTTCTGCCAGCATTCAGTAGGTGTCCTGTAAGAGTTGTTCCACTTGTAGATGTATTTCTGATGTATTTTTGGGGAGAAAGTTGATCTCCATGTCTTACTCTTCCGCCATCTTGAAGCTCCACCCCTGTATCTAGGTATTTTTTGGTTTTCTTTTTGATATCTTCAGTGATCTCTTGGTTATTAAGTAGTGTATCATTTAGCCCCCATGTGTTTATATTTTTTGTAGACTTTTTCCTGTAATTGATATCTAATCTCATAGCGTTGTGGTCGTGAAAGACACTTGATACGATTTCAATTTTCTTAAATTTCCCAAGGCCTGATTTGTGACCCAAGATATGATCTATCATGGAGAATGTTCCATGAGCCCTTGAGAAGAAAGTGTATTCTGTTGTTTTTGGATGGAATGTCCTATAAATATCAATTAAGTCCACCTTGTTAAATGTATCATTTAAATCTTGTGTTTCTTTCTTTATTTTCATTTTGGATGATCTGTCCGTTGCTGAAAGTGGGGTGTTAAAGTCCCCTATTATGATTGTGTTACTGTTGATGGCTGTTAGCATTTGCCTTACTGTTGATGGCTGTTAGTTGATGTGTTACTTTTATGGCTGTTAGCATTTGCCTTATGTATTGAGGTGCTCCTATGTTGGGTGCATAAATATTTACAATCATTATATTTTCTTCTAGGAATGATCCTTGATCATTATGTAGTGTCCTTCTTTGTCTCTTGTAATAGTCTTCATTTTAAAGTCTATTTTGTCTGATATGAAAATTGCTACTCCAGCTTTCTTTTAATTTCCATTTGCATGGAATATCTTTTTCCATCCCCCCACTTTCAGTCTGTGTGTGTCCCTAGGTCTGAAGTGGGTCTCTTGTAGACAGCATATATACGGGTCTTGTTTTTGTGTCCATTCAGCCAGTCTGTGTCTTTTGGTTGGAACATTTAATCCATTTACATTTAAGGTGATTATCGATACGTATGTTCTTATTACCATATTCTTAATTATTTTGGGTTTGTTATTGTAGGTCTTTTCCTTCTCTGTGTTTCCTGCCTAGAGAAGTTCCTTTAGCATTTGTTGTATAGCTGGTTTGGTGGTGCTGAATTCTCTTAGCTTTTGCTTGTCTTTATAGGTTTTAAATTCTCCATCAAATCTGAATGAGATCCTTGCTGGATAGAGTAATCCTGGTTGTAGGTTTTTCTCCTTCATCACTTTAAATATGTCCTGCCACTCCCATCTGGCTTGCAGTGTTTCTGCTGTAAGATCAACTGCTAACCTTATGGGGATTTCCTTGTATGTTATTTGTTGATTTTCCCTTGCTGCTTTTAATATTCTTTGTATTTAATTTTTGATAGTTTGATTAATATGTGTCTTCGTGTGTTTCTCCTTGGATTTATCCTATATGAGACTCTCTGCACTTCCTGGAATTGATTAAATATTTCCTTTCCCATATTAGGGAATTTATCAACTATAATCTCTCCAAAAATTTTCTCAGTCCCTTTCTTTTTCTCTTCTTCTTCTGGGACCCCTATAATTCAAATGTTGTTGTGTTTAATGTTGTCCCAGAAGTCTCTAAGGCTGTCCTCAATTGTTTTCATTCTTTTTTCTTTTTCTGCTCTCCAGTAGTTATGTCCCCTATTTTATCTTCCAGGTCATTTATCCGTTCTTCTGCCTCAGTTATTCTGCTATTGATTCCTTCTAGAGAATTTTTAATTTATTGTGTTGTTCATCACTGTTTGTTTGCTCTTTAGTTCTTCTAGGTCCTTGTTAAAGGTTTCTTGTATTTTCTCCATTCTGTTTCCAAGATTTTGCATTTTCTTTACTGTCGTCACTCTGAATTCTTTTTCAGGTACCCTGCCTATTTCCTCTTCATTTTTTTGGTCTGGTGGATTTTTACCTTGCTCCTTCATCTTCTGTGTTCCTCTGTCTTATTTTGCTTAACTTACTCTATTTGGGGTCTCCTTTTCACAGGGTGCAGGTGCGTAGTTCCCATTGTTTTTGGTGTCTGTCCCCAGTGGCTATGGCTGGTTCAGTGCATTGTATAGGCTTCCTGGTGGAGCGGACTGGTGCCTATGTTCTAGTGGATGAGGCTGGATCTTGTCTTTCTGGTGGCAGGACCATGTCCTGTGTTATGTTTTGGGGTGCCTGTGACCTTATGATTTTAGGCAGCCTCTCTGCTAATGTTTGGGGTTGTGTTCCTGTTTTGCTAGTTGTTTTGCATCGGGTGTCCAGCACTGTAGCTTGCTGGTCATTGAGTGGGGCTGGGTCTTGGCGTTGAGCTGGAGATCTCTGGGAGAGCTTTCGCCATTTGATGTTACATGGCCCGGGAGGTCTCTGGTGGACCAATGTCCTGAACTCGGTTCTCCCACCTCAGAGGCACAGGCCTGATACCTGGCCAGGGCATCAAGACCCTGTCAGGCACATGGCTCCGAAGAAAAGGGAGAATAAAGAAGGAAAGTAAGAGAAAAATAAAATAAAATAAAAGGTATTAAAATTAAAAATAGAAAAGTTTTTAAAAGTAAAGAAAAATTAAAAAGTAATTTTATAAAAAGGAACAAAAGGACAGACAGAACCCTGGGACAAATGGTAAAAGCAAAGGTATACAGACAAAATCACACAAAGAAGCAGACATATACACGCTCAGAAAAAGGAAAAAAATATACGTATCTACATATTAAAAAAAAGGAAGAGAGCAACTAAATCAGTAAACAAATCTACCAATGATAATAAACTCTAAATACTAAACTAAGATAAACATAAAACCAGAAACAAATTAGAAGAAGAAGGCAAACCCCAAGTCTACATTTGCTCCCAAACTCCACTGCCTCAATTTTGAGATGATTTGTTGTCTATTCCGGTATTCCAGAGATGCAGGGTACATCAAGTTGATTGTGGAGATTTAATACACCTCTCCTGAGGCTGCTGGGAGAGATTTCCCTTTCTCTTCTTTGTTCACACAGCTCCTGGGGTTCAGCTTTGGATTTGGCCCCGCTTCTGCATGTAGGTCGCCTGAGGGTATCTCTTCTTCACTCAGACAGGACAGGGTTAAAGTAGCAGCTGATTTGGGGGCTCTGGCTCACTCAGGCGGGGGGGAGGGAAGGGTACGGAGTTCAGGGTGAGCCTGTGGCGGCAGAGGTCGGCGTGACATTGCAACAGCCTGAAGTGTGCTGTGTGTTCTCCCGGATCACAGGACCCTGGCAGTGGCAGGCTGCACAGGCTCCCAGGAGGGGAGGTGTGGATAGTGACCTGTGCTTGCACACAGGCTTCTTGGTGGCTGCAGCAGCAGGCTTAGCATCTCATGCCATTCTCTGGTGTGTATACTTGTAGCCGCAGCTTGCGCCTGTCTTGGAGCTCATTTAGGCGGTGCTCTGAATCCCCTCTGCTCATGCACCCCAAAACAATGATTTCTTGCCTTTCAGGCAGGTCCAGACTTCTTCCCAGACTCCATCGCGGCTAGCTGTGGTGCACTAGCCCCCTCCAGGCTGTGTTCATGCAACCAACCCCGGTCCTCTCCCTGGGATCTGACTTCTGAAGCCTGATCCTCAGCTCCCATTGCCCACCCACCCTGGCGGGTGAGCAGACAAGCCTCTTGGGCTGGTGAGTGCTGGTCAGCACTGATCCTCTGTGCAGGAATCTCTCCGCTTTGCCCTCTGCACCCCTGTTGCTGAGCTGTCCTCCCTAGCTCTGAAGCTTCCCCCCCGCCACCACCCCCGTCTCTGCCAGTGAAGGGGCTTCCTAGTGTGTGGAAACCTTTCCTCCTTCACAGCTCCCTCCCAGTGGTGCAGGTCCCATCCCTATTCTTTTGTCTCTGTTTTTTTTCCCTTGCCCTATCTTGGCACGTGGGGAGTTTCTTGCCTTCGGTGAAGTCTGGGGTCTTCTGCCAGCGTTCAGGTGTTCTGTAGGAGTTGTTCCACATGTAGGTGTATTTCTGATGTATTTGTGGGGAGGAAGGTGATCTCCTTGTCTTACTCTTCTGCCATCTTGAAGGTCTCCTGTCAGATCTCGTTTTTTAATCCATCCTGACAGTCTGTTCCCTTTAATTGGTGTATTCATACCATTCATATCAAAAGTGATTATATTGAATTAATATTTATCACATTTGTAACTTTTCTGTTCATTGCCATGTTTTTGCTTCATCTTTTGTCTTCCACTCTTTTTCTGCCTTCTCTTGTTTTAATTGAGCATTTTTTATTCTGTTTACTCTCTTCTCAGCATATTAATTATGTATGTGTTTTAAAATTTTCTTATTGGTTGCTCTAGAGTTTGTCATTTACATTGGTGACTAGTCTAAGTCAAGTTTCAAATAATACTATACTGCTTGTGTAGTTCTCATACTTTATTTCAATATACTCCCAGTTCCTCTCTCTCAACCATTACAATATTGTTGCCATTCATTTCAATTATATACAGTAATCACTGAATATATCGTTTCTATTGTTATTTTGAACAAACTGTTATTTGATCATCAGGAATAAGAAAAATTAAATATCTTTTAAGTTCATCTATTCATTCTCAAATTGTCTTCCTTTCTTCACATAAATACATCTTGGTTTCACACCTATATAATTTTCCTTATTTATGAAGGATTTAACACTTTTTACAAGGCAAGTCTACTGTGAATAAATTGTCTCAATTTTTATTTACCTGAGAAAATCTTTATCTCTTCTTCACTTTTGAAGGAGTATTTTACTTGATACAACATTCCAGGTCAGTGTGTTTTTTTCTTCAACACGAAATATTTTACTCCACTCTTTTTTTGCTTGTATAGTTTCTGAAGAGAAGTCCAATGTAATTTTTTCCTTATTCTCCTATAAGTAAGGCATTTTTTCCTTTGGCTTCTTTGAAGATCTTCTTTTGTCTGATTTTCTAAAGCTTGAATATGATATGCCTAAGTGTAGATTTTTTGATATTTATTCTGTAGGGTGTTCTCTGAGCTCCTTTCTGTAATTTGAATCTATCATTAATTTTACAAAATTTTCAGCCATTATTATTTCAAATAGGTATTCTGTTTATTTCTCTCTTTCATCTCCTTTTGTTATCCCATTATTTATATGTTACAACTTTTTTTTTAAATGGTAAAAGTTATTTTTGTTATATTTATTTTGCCTTATAGGCCTCTTCAGGAATTCAAAGCAGTTTCTGCCCCCCATTGAGGCCCAGAGATAGAAGGGAAACTGCTAAAAGCTTACAAATTACACACAAAAAGCACAACTTTTGTAATTGTCCCACAGTTCTTAAATATTCTGTTCTTTGTTTTTCATTCTTTTCTATTTGTTTTTTAGTTTGTGTAATTTCTATTGGCGTATCTCCAAGCTCAATGATTCTTTCCTTGGCCATGTCTCATCTACTGATGAAGGTATTCTTCATATGCATTCTTCATTTCTGTTAGAGTATTTTTAATGTCTAGCATTTCATTTTGATTCTCTCTTAGGGTTTTCATCTCTCTGCTTACATTACCCGTCTGCTTTTGCATGTTGTCCACTTTTTCTGTTAGAGCCTTTAGTATACTGGTCTGATTGTTCCAAAATTTGTGCCATATCTAAGTCTGATTCTGATGCTTGCGTTCTCTCTTCAGACTGTTTTTTTCCTTTTAGCATGCCTTGTAATTTTTTGTTGAAAGCCGGACAGGATATATTGGGCAACAGAACAGAAATAGGCCTTTAGTGTAAGGTTTTATGTTTATCTGTCTAGGAGTTGTTAGACTGTGTTTAATGTTTTCTATAGTTGTAGGTGTCAGAGACTAAAATTTACTCTAGTGTCCTTGATTTTCCCTGCTCTGTTGTCTTTGGCTTCCTTAGAGAATCCTTCCTCTATAGGGTCTGAGACTTATAGTTGTTTCAGCTGTAATACCTTGTTAGTATACAGGAGCCTAATTGCTGTGGTAATAAAGTGTGAGGACAAGGGAAATTTTTCTATAGTCTTATGATTAGGTCTTAGTCCTATAGTGAACCTGTACCCCTATGCTGCTACCTTTATATGTGCTTCTCAGCTCTGTGCTCCCCCATTAGGTGGTACAGGAAGGCTAGAGGGGACTGGAGATCAGTATTTCCCTTCCCTCACATTGAATGCTAACAGGGGCTGGAGTTTGGTGTTTCATTCCCCTAGGTCAATTAGGCTCTGGTAAAACTCAATTCAGTTAGGCTCTGGTAAAATAATTTCCCTTGGGGGAAGCAGGCATTTGTTAAGGAGAACAGAATGCTCTGGGTATATTTCAGATGGTTACTTTTTCCCTCCACCTACTAGAGGAACAAGGATATATTTCTCCACTCTTCACCTTGAGAACCTGGCAGGGCTCTTGATGGTAAAACTCATGAAAGTATGGAGGCCGCTCTCAGGGGACCCCCTGGATTTTTTAATTCTAAAACTAGATCACTCAGGGCCTCCAGCAATTCATCAATTACTGTATAAGTGTTCCAGTACTGACTCCAGTATTAATAGAAACATTTAAACTTCATGAGAGCCCACTGAGAGCAGTGAGTTTCTGCTCTCAGTAACCTATGGTACTCAGTATCCACTTCTCTCTTTAGTTTTGGGGGCATTGGCTTGTCCTGTGACCTCAATTCTCTGGTGGATCTAAAAGATATTGATTTTCAGTTTGTTCAGTTTTTTTCTTACAGTGACAAAGGGAATGATGACTTCTAAGCTCTTTACATGTCAGACTGAAACCCATAAGTCTCAGTATTATGGTTTTTTGAGTGTTCTTTCATGCTACTGAACATTTCTTGGTAGATATTATCTTAGTCATAAGTCCCCTAGTCACAGGGCCATGTAGGTAACATAATGTCCTTCTTAAAAAAAACAAGTTTGAGAACAATGTTTTTTCTTTGTCTTTTTTTTTCTTCTTTCTTTGTCTTTTTTATTTTTTTCTTTGTCTTTTTTTTTTTTTTTTTTTTTTTTTTTTTTTTTTTTTTTTTTTTTTTTTTGGCTCATGCTACACGGCTTGTGGTGGGATCTTAGTTCCCTAACCAGGGATTGAACCCAGGCCCTCAGCAGTGAAAGCTCAGAGTCCTAACCACTGGACTACCAGGGAATTCCCTAGAGTTATTTTTTATATATGGTATGAGGTAGGGGTCCAACATCATTCTTTTGCATGTGGCTTTCTAGTTGTCCCAGCAGCAATTATTGAAAAGACATTTATTTTCTTATTGAATGGTCTTGGTACCATTGTCAAAAGTCAGTTGTCCGGGCTTCCCTGGTTGCACAGTGGTTGAGAGTCCACCTGCCGATGCAGGGGACACGGGTTCATGCCCTGGTCCGGAAAGATCCCACATGCCGCGGAGCGGCTGGGCCTGTGAGCCATGGCCACTGAGCCTGTGCATCCGGAGCCCATGCTCCGCAACAGGAAAGGCCACAACAGTGAGAGGCCCGCGTACCACAAAAACAAAAACAAAAACAAAAGTCAGTTGTCCATAGGTGTAGGAGTTTATGCCTGGACTCTCAAATATATTCCATTTATCTATATATGTATTCTTATGCCAATACCACTCTGTTTTGATTACTGTAGCTTTGTAGTATGTTTTGAAATTAAGAATTGTGAGTCTTCCAAAGTTGTTCTTTTTCAAGATTGTTTTGACTATTTGAGGCCCCTTACAATTCCATCTGAATTTGAGAATCTGTTTTTCCAATTCTGCTAAAAAGGCCTTTAGAATTTTGATATTGATTGCATTTGTGCATTTTTAGCAAGAGCCACATGGTCTCTGTTCATTTTTTTTATTGAAGTATAGTTGATGTACAATATTATATGTTACACATGTATAATATAATGATTCACAATTTTTAAAGATTATACTCCATTTATAGTTATTATAAAGTATTGGCTATGTTCTCTTGCTGTACAGTATATCCTTGTAGCTTATTTTATACATAATAGTTTGTACCTCTTAATCCCTTACCCCTATATTGCCCCTCCCCTCTTTCCTCTCCCTACTGGTAACCACTAGTTGGTTCTTTATATCTGTGAGTCTACTTCTTTTTTGTTATATTCACTAGTTTATTTTTTAGATTCCACGTATAAGAGAGATCACACAGTATTTGTCTTTCTCTGACTTATTTCACTTAACCATAGTACTCTCTGGGTCCGTCCATGTTGCTGCAAATGGCAAATTTTCATTCTTTTTTATGACTGTGTAGTATTCCATTGTGTGTGTGTGTGTGTGTGTGTGTGTGTTTGTGTATCACATCTTCTTTGTCCATTCATCTATTGATGGGCACTTGGGTTGTTTCCATGTCTTGGCTATTGTAAACAATGCTGCTGTGAATATTAGGGTGCATGTATCTTTTTGAATTAGTGTTTTTGTTTTTTTCAGATATATACCTAGGTATGGAATTGCTGGGTCATATGGTAGTTCTATTTTTAGTTTTTTGAGGAACCTCCATGCTGTTTTCCATAGTGGCTATGCCAATTTACAATACATTCCCACCAACAGTGTACGAGGGCTCCCTCTTCTCCATATCCTCGCCAACATTTGTTATTTGTGTTCTTTTTAATGATAGCCATTCTGACAGGTGTGAGGTGATATCTCATTGTGGTTTTTATTTGCATTTCCCTGATGATTAACAATGTTGAGCATCTTTACATGTGTCCAGTGGCCATCTGCATTTCCTCTTTAGGAAAATGTCTATTTAGGTCTTCTGCCCATTTTTTAATCAGGTTGTTTGTTTTTCTAATTTTTTTTAAATTTAAAAAAAATTTTAAGGTTTAAAAAAATTTTTTTAATGTTTCAAAAATTTTTTAACTTTTTTTTTTTTTTTCCACACCACGCAGCATGTGGAACTTCTCCAACCAGGGTTACCAGGGATCGAACCTGTGCCCCCTGCAGTGGAAGCATGGAGTCTTAACCACTGAACCACCAGGGAAGTCTGGGTTGTTTTTTTGATGTTGAGCTCTATGAGCTGTTTATATGATATATGTTGGCTATTAACCCCTTATTGGTCATATCATTTAGAAATATTTTCTCCCATTTAGTAGTTTTTCTTTTCGTTTTGTGAATGGTTTCCTTTGCTGTGCAAAAGCTTTTAAGTTTATTTATGTCCCATTTGTTTATTTTTGCTTTTATTTCCTTTCTTTTCGGAGACAGATCCAAAAAATACTGCTACAATTTATGGCAAAGATTGTTTGGCCTGTGTTTTCCTCTAGGAGTTTTATGGTCTCTGGTCTAGTCTGTTCATTTTGATTATGAGGCTCTTTTATTTAGCAAGCTACATTGTCAAAGATGCAAATGAATCTTAGATTCTGGTAGTAAACACAATGTGGAGACTTTTTAACCTCATCACTTTTGTAAACTCTGTGTATCAGAGATCCAGAACCACCATATTTATATGTTAGTTGGAAATAATTAATCATCATTAGTCCTTGTAGGGA
>NW_006777590.1:150425-278680 GCF_000442215.2 Lipotes vexillifer | reverse complement strand
GGAAAAATACCATAAATTGAATGTTTGGGAAATGCTATTATAGTTTGCTATTCAAAGGATGCTAGCAGTTATAGCATCTCTTTAAAAACTTTGATAATATCATATATGCTTTTCTGTACATTTTTAAAAATTACAAATAGCTTTTTCCGGGAATAGGAGAGGCTAGGCAGGACTTAGGAAAAGAAGGGCTGTTGCTACTCCTCAAAGGATTCAATAGACATTAGGGAACATACTAGTTATTAATCATACACTTGTAGACCGTATGCTGAGTTTTTCCACCTACTTTATTTTTATCTGCCACTGTTATCACAAAATAATACTTATGAGTTCACCTTTCCTCACAGAGCAGTAAACAAGCTTGAGATCTTTAAGCTTGAAAATAGGCCTTGGTGCTATTTCCTAAATTCTAACTAATCCCCTTAAACTCCAGAAAGGTCTTATCAGCTGTTGTTTTACAGCCTTATGATTTAGGGCATACAGCAGTAGGGATAGGGCAGAGTGGATAGGGACTTTGCAATGTGCTTAATATTAATATTCTCAACAATTCACCTAGGTAATTCCCTAAAGAAGAGTTCTAGTATCTCTCTCTACTGCTTAAAATCAGAGACCACTTTTCTTAGTTTCCTATTGGTCCTGTGACAAATTACTACAAATATGGTTGCTTAAGACAACATGAATTTATTATTTTAGTGTTCTGGAGGTCAAAAGTCCAAAATTAGTCTCACTGGGATATAGTGAAGATATTGGCAAGGCTGATTCCTTCTGGAGGCTATGAAGGGTGAATCCATTTCCTTGTCTTTTTTGAGCCTCTAGAGTCTGCCTACATTCCTTGGTTCATGGTCCTTTCCTTGCATCATTCCAAACTTTGATTCCATTGTCCCATCTCTTCCTTCTGTCTTTGACCTTCTTGCTTCCCTCTTTTAAGGATCCTGTACTTATATTTGCCCTTCTTCATAATCCAGGATAATCTTCCCATTTCAAAATCCTTAACTTATTTACATTAGCATGTAAGGTAACATACTGACAAGTTTCAGGGATCAAGATATTGACATCTCTGGAGGGGAGGGGTATTATTCAGTCTACCATACAACTTACAGTAAAGGCAGTGGTCACAGAAACAGTAAAGCAAGTTCCAGATGCGTAGATACTGTGGTAAAATAGGCTATTCATATATTTTGAGTTTTTAGTATTATATGGACATATTTGACAGACATCCATCGAGTCATCACCCCTGAGTTCACACAAGGGTGTATTATAATAAGGTGAAAACAGATGGATGTCAAATTCCCCTGGTTTCCTTTCCAAAGCAGAGTTGTGAAATTTTACCATTCTGTACATTTCACCTCACAATGAACTAAACAACTTGGAAACCTGTTCTGTGGTGGACTTCCTGTACATATGATAGGGGTTCATTTTAACTTTCTCTTTATCATGATAACCCTCTGTTATGGGCTAAATTGTTCCCCTTTCCCCAAACTCATATGTTAATATCTTAACCTCTTATACCTCAGAATGTGATTATATTTGGAGACAGGGCATTTAAAGAGGTGATCAAGTTAAAACGAGGCCATTAGACTGGTATCCTTATAAGAAGTGGAAATTTGAACACACAGGGAGACATCAGACATGCATGCACACAGAGGAAAGACTACATGAGGACACAGCAAGAAGGTGACCATCTGAAATCCAAGGGGAAAGGCCTCCGGAGAAACCAAACCTGCTGACACCTTGATCTTGGACCTCTAGCCTGCACACCTGTGAGAAAATAAATTTCTGTTTAAGCCACCCAGTCTGTGATATTTTGTTATGGCAGCCCCAGCAAACTAATACATCCTCAAACTTTTAATTATTGGCTTGGCATCTTACATCAGTTTGGGAAAACAGAAGACCCATGTTTATGGTTAATATATAGAATTTTGTGTACGTTTCTTTAAAATTCCAAATTTTATAAATTCTAGCAAACCAATAGCCCTTTTTCAGTATTATATCCAATTCCAGTGTGGTAGTGTGTATACATTAACTTTCTATCTGCTTTAGATGGCAGGATAAAAAAACATAGGGTGGGGTACTTTCACCTTTAGCAACAAAAAATATTATCTCCAACAAACTAATTAGTCTAAAGATTTTTAATGGTGTGCCTCTTAGCTTGGTCAGTGATAGAAGCACATAAAAGTGTAATAACTCTCAGATTTAAGATCACAGTGTAAACTGATATGATTTATATAATCAACAGAAGAGACACCCCAGTGTTCTGGAGGCATTTATATATTCAGCAAGTATTTATTAAGCAATCTATTATGTGCCAGGAACTGTTCCTAGGTCCTGGGAATATAGCATAGAAAAAAATAAAGTGTCATCCTCATATAGCTTACATTTAGAGATGAAGGGAAACAGATAATAAGAAAGTAAATATATAAAATATGCAATGTAATATTAAGTAGTGGTAAATGCTATGGAGAAAAGTAGAACAGGGTATGAGGATAGAGGATATTGGAAGGGAGGATACTATTTTGGATGAGATAGAGAAGTTCTCTGTGAGTAAATACATGAAAGAACTGAGGGAATGAAGCATGAAGCTATCTTCAGAAGAAGTATTCTAGGCAGTGGGAACAACAAATGTAGAGTTCCTTGGGTAGAGATGTGATTAGCTTATTCAAGAAACAGCAAGGAGGCCAGTGTGGCTCAAATGTAAGCAAAGAGAGAGTGGTTGGAGAGAAGTGTAAAGTGGTAGCCAGGGGCCAGATCTTGTGAGATACTGTAGGCCATGGAAAGAAGTTTAGATATTATTCTAAGTGTTACGGGAAGCCATTAGAGGATTTTGACAAGGGGAGCAGTGTGATACAACTTATGTTTTTAAGGGATAATCCTGTCTGCTGTGTAAAGAATGGACCCTAGGGAAACACGAATGGAAACAGGGAGACCAATTGGAAGCTAGGAAGTAATTGCAGTGGCCTAGGTCAGAGATGATAGTGGCTTGGACTAAGATGTTAGCTGTGGAAATGGTAATAAGTGTCCAGCTTTGGCATATATTTTAGAGGTAAATCCAGTGGATATTATGCATGGATTGAAAGCAAAGTAAGAGAGAGGAATCAATGATGATTCTGATGCTGAGCAACTGAGTGAATAAAGCTGTCATTTACTGAGATGAATGAAGACTGGGAAGAGCAGGTTTTAGGGAGAAAGTCATGAGCTCAGGTTAGGACGTGTTGAGTTTGAGATTCCTTTTATATATATACATGGAGATGAAAAGTAGGCAGTTGGATATATGTGTCTCGGAATGTTGAAAGAGTTCCAGATTAGAGATAGAAATTTGAGAGTCAAGGTATAGATGGTATTTAAACCCATGAAACTGGATGAGATCACTAAGGAATATAGATAATGTAAGTAGTAAGGGAAGAAGTCCAAAGATTGAGCTCTGGGGCATTTCAATATTGAAATATAGGAGATGATAATGAACTAATAAAAGCAAAATCGATAAAAGAAAGCTAAGAATGTGCAGTCAGGAGTAGCCGGTAAGGTAGGAAAAAAACCAGGAGAGTATGGTATCCTGAAAGCTAAGTCAAGATGTTTGAAGAAGGAAGTTTTCAATCCTGCCTAACACTGCTGATAGGTAAGGTGACAGAATATCCCTATTTTCCCAGGAAAGTCCCAGTTTATGTCTGTTGTACAGAAATAATTGTTAACAAAATCCTTTTTCACTCTCAGAAATGTTTCCAATTTGAATGATAAATTGTATGGTCACTAGGATGGTAGGTCAAGATGAGGATTGAGAACTGATTATTGGATTTACCAACATGAACATCATCAGCAATTTTGACAAGAGCAATTTCAATGGATCAGTGAAACTTCATTGGATGTTGGAGATGAAAGATTAGCATGGTTTCAAGAGAAAAGGAGGAGACAGCATTGATATGGTAACTGAAGACCACAGTTTTAAGGAATTATGTAGCAAAAGGAATCTGAGAAATGGGGTAATAGCTATTGAATGATATGGGGTAAAGAGATAATTTTGTTTTTAAGATAGGAGATAGTACGGTATGTTTGAATATTGATGGGAATATTCCACGAGAGAGGGAAAATTTTAGGATAAAAGAAGAAAATTTTGGAACAATGACCTTGAGTAGGAGAGTTGGGATATCATCCAATGGACAAATGGAGAGGCAAGCTTTAGATAGCAGCATGGACAGTTATTCAGAGAACATCAGAAAAGGCAGAATTTGTGGGCACAGATGCAAGTAGATATGGCAGTAGGAGTTTGTGGAAGTTCTCTTCAAACTGCTTTTATTTTTTCAATGAAATAAGAAGCAAGGTTATCATCTGAGACTGAGGAATAGGTAGGAGGTAATTGGGGTTTGAGCAGAGAAGAGAAGGTATGATGTCTTTTTATAATATATATTACATAAAATTTGCCATTTTAACTATATTTAATTTTTTAAATTATTGGAGCATAGTTGATTTACAATGTTGTATTAGTTTCAGATGTATAGCAAAGTGAATCAGTTATACATATACATATATCCACTCTTTTTTTAAATATTCTTTTCCCATATAGGCCATTCCAGAGTATTGAGTAGAGTTCCCTTTGCTGTACAGCAGGTTCTTACTGGTTATTTATTTTATATATAGTAGTGTGTATATGTCAATACCAATCTCCCAATTTATCCTTCCCCCTTATCCCCTGGAAACCATAAGTTTGTTTTCTACATTTATGACTCTACTTCTGTTTCTTAAATAAGTTCATTTATACTCTTTTTTTTTAGATTTCACATATAAGTTATAGCATATGATATATGTCTTTGTGTCTGACTTAACTCAGTATTATAATCTCTAGGTCCATCCATGTTGCTGAAAATGGCATTATTTTGTTCTTTTTTATGGCTGAGTAATATTGCATTTTGTATATATGTACCCATTTTAACTATTTTAAGTGGATAATTAAGTGGCATCAGTTGCATTCATAGTGTTGTAAATCCATCACCACTATTTCCAAAAACTGTAATCATTTGTTATGAGTTGAATTGTGTTCCCCCAAAAGATATGTTAGAGTCCTAACATCTACAAAAATCAACTCAAAATGGATTATAGTCATAAACATGTGACCTGAAACTGTAAAACTGTTAGATAAAAGCATAGAGGATGACAAAACTAAACAACAACCTACTGAATGGGAGAAAATATTTGCAAATGATATGACTGATAAAGGGGTTAATATCCAAAGTCTATAGATAGCTCATACAACTCAGTATCAAAAAGACAAACAACACAATTAAAAAATGGGCAGAAGACCTGAATAGACATTTTTCCAAAGAAGTGATATAGATGGCCAAGAGGCACTAATCAACATTGCTTGTCATCATCAAAGATGCTCAGTGTCTCTAATCATCAGAGAAATGCAAATCAAAACCATAATGAGGGCTTCCCTGGTGGCGCAGTGGTTGAGAGTCCACCTGCCGATGCAGGGGACACGGGTTCGTGTCCCAGTCTGGGAGGATCCCACATGCCGCGGAGCGGCTGGGCCCGTGAGCCATGGCCGCTGAGCCTGTGCGTCCGGAGCCTGTGCTCCGCGATGGGGGAGGCCACAACAGTGAGACGCCCACGTACTGCAAAAGAAAAAAAAAAAAAAAAAAAAAAAAAAAACCATAATGAGATATCACCTCATACCTCATCTGAAGGACCACAAATAACAAATGGTGGTGAAGAGTGGAGAAAAGGGAACCATAATACACTGTTGGTGAGAATATAAATTGGTGCAGTCACTATGGAAAACAGTGTGGAGGTTTCTCAAAATCTAAAAATAGAAGTACCATAGACCCAGCAATTCCACTCTTGAGTATATATCCGGAAAAAACAAAAACTCTAATTTGAAAGATACATGCACCCCAGTGTTCACCACAGCACTGTTTACAGTAGCCAAGACATGGAAGCAACCCAAGTGCCCATCAACAGATGAATGGATAACGAAGATGTTGTACAAATGGACTTACCTATGAAACAGAAACAGACGCACAGACATAGAGAACAGACTTGTGGTTGCCAAGGGGGAGGAGGGGGTGGGGGAGGGATGGATTGGGGGTTTGGGATTAGCAGATGCAAACTATTATATACAGAATGGATAAACAACAAGGTCCTACTGTAGAGCACAGGGAACTATATTCAGTATCCTGTGATAAACCATCATGGAAAAGAATATGAAAAAGAATGTATATATATGTATAACTGAATAACTTTGCTATACAGCAGAAATTAACACAACACTGTAAATCAACTATACTTCAATAAAATAAAATTTTAAAAAAGATGTGGTATATATATACAATGGAATACTACTCAGCCATAAAAAAGAATGAAATTTTGCCATTTGCAACAACATGATTGGACTTGGAGGGTATTATGCTTAGTGAAATAAGTCAGACAGAGAAAGGCAAATACTGTATGTTATTATGTATATGTGGAATCTAAAAAATAAAACAAGTGAATATAACAAAAAAGAAACAGGCTCACAGATATAGAGAACAAACTAGTGGTTGCCAGTGGGGAGGGACAAGATAGGGGTAAGAGATTAAGAGGTACCAACTACTATGTGTAAAATAAATAAGCTTCAAGCATATAGTGTACAGCACAGGGAATATAGCCAATATTTTATTATAGCTATAAATGGAGTATAATCTTTAAAAATTGTGAAACACTGTGTTGTACACCTGAAACATATAGTATTGTAAATCAACTATACCTCAGTAAAAAAAACAACAACAACAACATGTTGGTCTTGGAAGTGATTTCTTGGATACAGCACCAAAGCCACTGGCAACAAAAGCAAAAATAGACAAATGAGACCATATCAAACTAAAACGTTGTGCACAAGAAAGGAAATAATTGACAGAATGAAAAGGCAGACTACAGAATGGGAGAATATATTTGCAAACCATATATCTAAGCGACTAATACCTAAAATATGTAATGAACACCTACAACTTCATAGCCAAAAAAAGAAAAAAAGGCAAAGGACTTGAGTAGACATTTCTCCAAAGAAGATATACAAATGGCCACCAGGTATATGAGAAGGTGCTCAACATCACTAATCATCAGGGAAATGCAAATCAAAACCAAAATGAGATATCCCCTCACACCTGTTGGGATGGCTATTATCAGAAAAACAAAAGATCACAAGTGTTAGCAAGGATTTTGAGAAACTGGAACCCTTAGACACTGCTCTAGGAATGTAAAATGGTGCAGCCACTATAGGGTACAGTATGGAAGCCCCTCAAAAAAACAAAAATAGAATTGCCATGTGATCCAGCAATTCCATTTCTGAGTATATATTCAAAATAATGGAAATTAGGATCTCAAGGGGATTTCTGCTCTACCTTGTTCATTGCAGCATTATTCACAACAGCCAAGATATGGAAACAACCCAAATGTTCATTGATAAATGAATGGATAAAGAAAATGTGGTATATACACAGAAGTGAATATTATTCAGCCTTAAAAAAGGAAATCCTGCCATTTGTGACAACATGCATAAACCTGTAAAACATTATGCTAAGTGAAATAAGGCAGTCATAGAAGGACAAACACTACATGATTCCACATATACATGGTATTTAAAATAGTCAAACTCATAGTGAAGAGAGAATGGTGGTTAACAGGGGTTGGGGGAGAGGAAATAGGGTGTTGTTGAATGGGTATAAAGTTTCAGTTATGCAAGATGAATACGTTTTAGAGATCTGCTGTACAACATAGTGCCTATAGTTCACAATACTGTGTTGTGCACTTAAAATTTTGTTAAGAAGATAGATCTCATGTGTTCTAACAACAACAACAAATGGGCACAAAGAAAATTAGAGGTGATAGATATGTCTGTTACCTTGATGGTGATGATGGTTTCATGAGTGTATACCTATGTCCAAACTAACCAAATTGTATATATTAAATATACTGTTTTTAATATATCAATTATATCTCAATAAAGCTATTTTTAAAAGACATCATCATACTGAACATCATCAAGGTTTTCTCCTATGTTATCTTCTAGGAGTTTTATAGTTTCACATTTCATATTTAGGTCTATCATCCATTTTCTGTTGATTTTTGTGAAGGATGTAAGGTCTGTGTCTAGATTCAGGTTTTTGCATGTGGATGTTCATTTACTCCAGCACCATTTGTTGAAAAGACTGTCTTTGTTCCATTTTGTTGTCTTTGACCCTTTGTCAAAGATCAGTTGATTGTGTTTATGTTGGTATATTTCTGGACTCTCTCTTCTGATGATGTTCCATTGATCTGTTTGTCCATTCTTTCACCAATATCACATCATCTTGATTACTGTAACTTTATAGTAAGTCTTGAAGTTAAGTGATATCAGTCCTCTGACTGTTGTTCTCCTTCAATACTGAGTTGTCTATTCTGGGTCTTTTGCCTCTTCATATAAAATTTGGTATCTGTCAATATCCACAAAATAACTTGCTATGCTTTGGTTTAGGAAGAACTAGTCTTGACAATATTGAGTCTTCCTATCCATGAACATGGACTATCTCTCCATTTATTTAGTTCTTGTATGATTTCATTAATCAGAGTTTTCTAAATTTCCTCATAGAGATCTTGTACATATTTGTTAGATTTATACCTATGTACTTCATTTCTTTTGGGGGGATCAGTAAAATATTTACTGACCTAAAATTTTCTTTTTTTTTTAACATCTATATTGGAGTACAATTGCTCCACAACACTGCGTCAGCCTCTGCCCCACAACAAAGTGAATCAGCTGTACACACACACATGCCCCCACATCTCCTCCCTCCCACATCCCCACCACCCTCCCCATCCCACCACTCTAGGTGGTCACAAAGCACCAAGCCAATCCCCCTGCGCTATGCAGCCGCCCCCCACCAGTCATCCACTCCACGCTTCGCAGTGGATACATGTCCATGCTACCCCCCCCCACATCATCAGAGTGCCCCCTTCCCCCTCCCAATATCCTCAAGTCCATTCTCTAGTAGGCCTGTGTCTTTATTCCTGTCTTACCCCTAGGTTCTTCATGACATTTTTTTCCCTTAAATTCCATATATATGTGTTAGCATACGGTATTTGTCTTTCTCTTTCTGAATTACTTCACTCTGTATAACAGACTCTAGGTCCATCCACCTCATTACAAATACAATTTCATTTCTTCTATGGCTGAGTAATATTCCATTGTATATATGTGCCACACTTTCTTTATGAATTCATCCAATGATGGACACTTAGGTTGTTTCCATCTCCTGGCTATTGTAAATAGAGCTGCAATGAACATTGGTACATGCTGACTTACTTCACTCTGTATGACAGACTCTAGATCTATCCACCTCATTACAAATAGCTCAATTTCGTTTCTTTTTATGGCTGAGTAATATTCCATTGTATATATGTGCCACATCTTCTTTATCCATTCATCCGACGACGGGCACTTAGGTTGTTTCCATCTCCGGGCTATTGTAAATAGAGCTGCAATGAACATTTTGGTACATGACTCTTTCTGAATTCTGGTTTCCTCAGGGTGCAGGCGGACTCTCAAGCACTGCGCCACCAGGGAAGCCCCTATTTGTAGATTTTTAAGGAACCCCCATTCTGTTCTCCATAGTGGCTGTACCAATTCACATTCCCACCATCAGTGCAACAGTGTTCGCTTTTCTCCACACCCTCTCCAGCATTTATTGTTTCTAGATTTTTTGATGATGGCCATTCTGAGTGGTGTGAGATGATATCTCATTGTAGTTTTGATTTGCATTTCTCTAATGATTAATGATGTTGAGCATTCTTTCATATATTTGTTGACAGTCTTTATATCTTCTTTAGAGAAACGTCTATTTAGATCTTCTGCCCATTTTTGGATTGAGTTGTTTGTTTTTTTGTTACTGAGCTGCATGAGCTGCTTGTAAATTTTTGAGATTAATTCTTTGTCAGTTGCTTCATTTGCAGATATTTTCTCCCATTCTGAGGGTTGTCTTTTCGTGTTGTTTATGGTTTCCTTTGCTGTGCAAAAGCTTTTAAGTTTCATTAGGTCCCATTTGTTTATTTTTGTTTTTATTTCCATTTCTTTAGGAGGTGGGTCAAAAAGGATCTTGCTGTGATTTATGTCATAGCGTGTTCTGCCTATGTTTTCCTCTAAGAGTTTGATAGTTTCTGGCCTTACATTTAGGTCTTTAATCCATTTTGAGCTTATTTTTGTGTATGGTGTTAGGGAGTGATCTATTCTCATACTTTTACATGTACCTGTCCACTTTTCCCAGCACCACTTATTGAAGATGCTGTCCTTTCTCCACTGTACATTCTTGCCTCCTTTATCAAAGATAAGGTGACCATATTTGCGTGGGTTTATCTCTGGGACTTTTATCCTGTTCCATTGATCTATATTTCTGTTTTTGTGCCAGTACCATACTGTCTTGATTACTGTAGCTTTGTAGTATAGTCTGAAGTCAGGGAGCCTGATTGCTCCAGCTCCATTTCTCATTCTCAACATTGCTTTCGATATTCGGGGTCTTCTGTGTTTCAGTACAAATTGTGAAATTTTTTTTTCTACTTCTGTGAAAAATTCCAGTGTTAGTTTGATAGGGATTGCATTGAATCTGTTGATTGCTTTGGATAGTACAGTCATTTTCACAATGTTGATTCTTCCAATCCAAGAACGAAGTATATGTCTCCATCTGTTTGTATCATCCTTAAGTTCTTTCATCAGTGTCTTATAATTTTCTGAATACAGGTCTTTTGTCTCCTTAGGTAGGTTTATTCCTAGATATATTATTCTTTTTGTTGCAATGGTAAATGGGAGTGTTTTCTTGATTTCACTTTCAGATTTTTCATCATTAGTGTATAGGAATGCCAGAGATTTCTGTGCATTCATTTTGTATCCTGCTACTTTACCAAATTCATTGATTAGCTCTCGTAGTTTTCTGGTAGCATCCTTAGGAATCTCTATGTATAGTATCATGTCATCTGCAAACAGTGACAGCTTTACTTCTTCTTTTCCAATTTGGATTCTTTTTATTTCCTTTTCTTCTCTGATTGCTGTGGCTAAAACTTCCAAAACTGTGTTGAATAAGAGTGGTGAGAGTGGGCATCCTTGTCTTGTTCCTGATCTTAGTGGAAATGCTTTCAGTTTTTCACCATTGAGGATGATGTTGGCTGTGGGTTTGTCATATATAGCCTTGATTATGTTGAGGAAAGTTCCCTGTATGCCTACTTTCTGCAGGGTTTTTATCATAAATGGGTGTTGAATTTTGTCGAAAGCTTTCTCTGCATCTATTGAGATGACCATATGGTTTTTCTCCTTCAATTTATTAATATGGTGTATCACGTTGAGTGATTTGCATATAGTGAAGAATCCTTGCATTCCTGGAATAAACCCCACTTGATCATGGTGTATGATCCTTTTAATGTGCTGTTGGATTCTGTTTGCTAGTATTTTGTTGAGGATTTTTGCATCTATGTTCATCAGTGATATTGGCCTGTAGTTTTCTTTCTTTGTGACATCCTTGTCTGGTTTTGGTATCAAGGTGATGGTGGCCTCGTAGAATGAGTTTGGGAGTGTTCCTCCCTCTGCTATATTTTGGAAGAGTTTGAGAAGAATAGGTGTTAGCTCTTCTCTAAATGTTTGATAGAATTCGCCTGTGAAGCCATCTGGTCCTGGGCTTTTGTTTGTTGGAAGATTTTTAATCACAGTTTCAATTTCAGTGTTTGTGATTGGTCTGTTCATATTTTCTATTTCTTCCTGATTCAGTCTTGGCAGTTTGTGCATTTCTAAGAATTTGTCCATTTCTTCCAGATTGTCCATTTTATTGGCATAGAGTTGCTTGTAGTAATCCCTCATGATTTTTTTTATTTCTGCAGTGTCAGTTGTTACTTCTCCTTTTTCATTTCTGATTCTATTGATTTGAGTCTTCTCCCTTTTTTTCTTGATGAGTCTGGCTAATGGTTTATCTATTTTGTTTATCTTCTCAAAGAACCAGCTTTTAGTTTTATTGATCTTTGCTATTGTTTCCTTCATTTCTTTTTCATTTATTTCTGATCTGATTTTTATGATTTCTTTCCTTCTGCTAACTCTGGGGTTTTTTTGTTCTTCTTTCTCTAATTGCTTGAGGTGCAAGGTTAGGTTGTTTATTCGAGATGTTTCCTGCTTCTTAAGGTGGGCTTGTATTGCTATAAACTTCCCTCTTAGAACTGCTTTTGCTGCATCCCATAGGTTTTGGGTCGTTGTATCTCCATTGTCATTTGTTTCTAGGTATTTTTTAATTTCCTCTTTGATTTCTTCAGTGATCACTTCGTTATTAAGTAGTGTATTGTTTAGCCTCCATGTGTTTGTATTTTTTACAGCTCTTTTCCTATAATTGATATCTAGTCTCATGGCGTTGTGGTCGGAAAAGATACTTGATACAATTTCAATTTTCTTAAATTTACCAAGGCTTGATTTGTGACCCAAGATATGATCTATCCTGGAGAATGTTCCATGAGCACTTGAGAAAAATGTGTATTCTGTTGTTTTTGGATGGAGTGTCCTATAAATATCAATTAAGTCCATCCTGTTTAATGTATCATTTAAAGCTTGTGTTTCCTTATTTATTTTCATTTTGGATGATCTGTCCATTGGTGAAAGTGGGGTGTTGAAGTCCCCTACTATGAATGTGTTACTGTCGATTTCCCCTTTTATGGCTGCTAGTTTTTGCCTTATGTATTGAGGTGCTCCTATGTTGGGTGCATAAATATTTACAATTGTTATATCTTCTTCTTGGATCGATCCCTTAATCATTATGTAGTGTCCTTCTTTGTCTCTTCTGATAGTCCTTATTTTAAAGTCTATTTTGTCTGATATGAGAATTGCTACTCCAGCTTTCTTTTGGTTTCCATTTGCATGGAATATCTTTTTCCATCCCCTTACTTTCAGTCTGTATGTGTCTCTAGGTCTGAAGTGGGTCTCTTGTAGACAGCATATATATGGGTCTTGTTTTTGTATCCATTCAGCCAATCTGTGTCTTTTGGTGGGAGCATTTAGTCCATTTACATTTAAGGTAATTATCGATATGTATGTTCCTATTCCCATTTTCTAAATTGTTTTGGGTTCGTTATTATAGGACTTTTCCTTCTCTTGTGTTTTTGTCTAGAGAAGTTCCTTTAGCATTTGTTGTAAAGCTGGTTTGGTGGTGCTGAACTCTCTCAGCTTTTGCTTGTCTGTAAAGGTTTTAATTTCTCCATCAAATCTGAATGAGATCCTTGCTGGGTAGAGTAATCTTGGTTGCAGGTTTTTCTCCTTCATCACTTTCAGTATGTCCTGCCACTCCCTTCTGGCTTGTAGAGTTTCTGCTGAGAGATCAGCTGTTAACCTTATGGGGATTCCCTTGTGTGTTATTTGTTGTTTTTCCCTTGCTGCTTTTAATATGCTTTCTTTGTATTTAGTTTTTGACAGTTTGATTAATATGTGTCTTGGCGTATTTCTCCTTGAATTTATCCTGTATGGGACTCTCTGTGCTTCCTGGACTTGATTAACGATTTCCTTTCCCATATTAGGGAAGTTTTCAACTATAATCTCTTCAAATATTTTCTCAGTCCCTTTCTTTTTCTCTTCTTCTTCTGGAACCCCTATAATTCGAATGTTGGTGCGTTTAATGTTGTCCCAGAGGTCTCTGAGACTGTCCTCAGTTCTTTTCATTCTTTTTTCTTTATTCTGCTCTGCAGTAGTTATTTCCACTATTTTATCTTCCAGGTCACTTATCCGTTCTTCTGCCTCATTTATTCTGCTATTGATCCCATCTAGAGTATTTTTCATTTCATTTATTGTGTTGTTCATCATTGTCTGTTTCATCTTTATTTCTTCTAGGTCCTTGTTAACTGCTTCTTGCATTTTGTCCATTCTATTTCCAAGATTTTGGATCATCTTTACTATCATTATTCTGAACTCTTTTTCAGGTAGACTGCCTATTTCCTCTTCATTTGTTAGGTCTGGTGGGTTTTTATCCTGCTCCTTCATCTGCTGTGTGTTTTTCTGTCTTCTCATTTTGCTTATCTTACTGTGATTGGGTTCACCTTTTTGCAGGCTGCAAGTTCGTAGCTCCCGTTGTTTTTGATGTCTGTCTCCAGTGGCTAAGGTTGGTTCAGTGCGTTGTGTAGGCTTCCTGGTGGAGGGGACTAGTGGCTGTGTTGTGGTGTATGAGGCTAGATCTTGTCTCTCTAGTGGGCAGGTCCACGTCTGGTGGTGTGTTTTGGGGTGTCTGTGGACTTATTATGATTTTAGGCAGCCTCTCTGCTAGTGGGTGGGGTTGTGTTCCTGTTTTGCTATATGGTTGGCATAGGTTGTCCAGCACTGTAGCTTGCTGGTCGTTGAGCGAAGCTGGGTGCTGGTGTTGAGATGGAGATCTCTGGGAGATTTTCGCCGTTTGATATTATGTGGGGCTGGGAGGTCTCTTCTTGACGAGTGTTCTGAAGTTGGCTCTCCCACCTCAGAGGCAGAGTCCTGACTCCTGGCTGGAGCAGCAAGAGCCTTTCATCCACTCGGCTCAGAATAAAAGGGAGAGAAAGTAGAGAGAATTAGTATAAGTAGGAGGAAATAGGAAAGAAAGAAAGAAAGAAAGAAAGAGAGGAGGGAAGGAAGGAAGGAGGGAAGGAAGAAAGAAAGAAAGAAGAAAAGAAAGGAAGAAGGCAAGAAGGAAAGAAAGGAGGGAGGGAGGGAGGAGGGAAGGAAGGAAGGAATGAGGGAAGGAAGGAAAAAATACAGAAAGAAAGAAGATACAGTAAAATAAAATAAAGTATAATAAAGTTATTGAATTAAAAAAATAATTATTTAGAGGAAAAAAAAAAGGGAAGGATAGAACCTTAGGACAAATGGTGGAAGCAAAGTTATAGAGACAAAATCTTACATAGAAGCATACACATATACCCTCACAAAAAGAGGTAAAGTGGAAAAAATCATAAAACTTGCTCTCCAAGTCCACCTCCTCAATTTGGGACGATTCGTTGTCTCAAAAAGGGAAGGAAGGAAGGAAAGATAGAAAGAAGGTAAAGTATAACAGAGTTCTTTAAATTAAAATTAATTATTAAGAAAAAAATTAAAAAAAAAAATGGTCGGATAGAACGCTGGGACAAATGGTGGAAGCAAACCTATACAGACAAGATCTCACACAGAAGCATACACATACACATTCACAAAAAGAGGAAAAGGGGAAAAAATCATAGATGCTCGCGCCCGTTTCTGGAGTTCCTTTAGGCAGCGCTCTTAAAACCCCTCTCCTCGCGCACCAGGAAACACAGAGGCAAGAAAAGGTCTCTTGCCTCCGCAGCAGGTGCAGCCTTTTCCCCGGGCTCCCTCCCGGCTAGCCGTGGCGCACTAACCCCTTCGGGCTATGTTCAAGCCGCCAACCCCAGTCCTCTCCCTGAGCTCCGACCGAAACCGAAACCCTGTTGGAAGATTTTTAATCACAATTTCAATTTCAGTGCTTGTGATTGGTCTGTTCATATTTTCTATTTCTTCCTGATTCAGTCTTGGCAGGTTGTGCATTTCTAAGAATTTGTCCATTTCTTCCAGATTGTCCATTTTATTGGCATAGAGTTGCTTGTAGTAATCTCTCCTGATATTTTGTATTTCTGCAGTGTCAGTTGTTACTTCTCCTTTTTCATTTCTGTTTCTATTGATTTGAGTCTTCTCCCTTTCTTTCTTGATGAGTCTGGCTAATGGTTTATCAATTTTGTTTATCTTCTCAAAGAACCAGCTTTTAGTTTTATTGATTTTTTTGCTATCGTTTCCTTCAGTTCTTTTTCCTTTATTTCTGATCTGATTTTTATGATTTCTTTCCTTCTGCTAACTTTGGGATTTTTTTGTTCTTCTTTCTCTAATTGCTTTAGGTGCAAGGTTAGGTTGTTTATTAGAGATGTTTCCTGTTTCTTAAGATACGATTGTATTGCTATAAACTTTCCCCTTAAAACTGCTTTTTCTACATCCCATAGGTTTTGGGTCATCCTGTCTCCATTGTCATGTGTTTCTAGGTATTTTTTGATTTCCTGTTTGATTTCTTCAGTGATCACTTCGTTATTAAGTAGTGTATTGTTTAGCCCCCATGTGTTTGTATTTTTTACAGATCTTTTCCTGTCATTGATATCTAGTCTCATAGCGTTGTGGTCAGAAAAGATACTTGATACAATTTCAATTTTCTTAAATTTACCAAGGCTTGATTTGTGACCCAAGATATGATCTATCCTGGATAATATTCCATGAGCACTTGAGAAAAATGTGTATTCTGTTGTTTTTGGGTGGAATGTCCTATAAATATCAATTAAGTCCATCTTGTTTAATGTATCATTTAAAGCTTGTGTTTCCTTATTTATTTTCATTTTGGATGATCTGTCCATTGGTTAAAGTGGGGTGTTAAAATCCCCTACTGTTATTGTGTTACTGTCGATTTCCCCTTTTATGGCTGTTATTATTTGCCTTATGTATTGTGGTTCTTGTGCGTTGGGTGCATAAATATTTACAATTGTTATATCTTCTTCTTGGATCGATCCCTTGATCATTATGTAGTGTCCTTCTTTGTCTCTTCTAATAGTCTTTATTTTAAAGTCTATTTGTCTGATATGGCAGTTGCTAATCCAGCTTTCTTTTGGTTTCCATTTGCATGGGATATCTTTTTCCATCCCCTCACTTTCAGCCTGTATGTGTCTCTAGGTCTGAAATGGGTCTCTTGTAGACAGCCTATATATGAGTCTTGTTTTTGTATCAATTCAGCCAATCTGTGTCTTTTGGTTGGAGCATTTAGTCCATTTACATTTAAGGTAATTATCGATATGTATGTTCCTATTCCCATTTTCTTAATTGTTTTGAGTTTGTTATTGTAGGTCTTTTCCTTCTCTTGTGTTTCTTACCTAGAGAAATTCCTTTCGCATTTGTTGTAAAGCTGGTTTTGTGGTGCTGAACTCTCTCAGCTTTTGCTTGTCTGTAAAGCTTTTAATTTCTCCTTCAAATCTGAATGAATTCCTTGTTGGGTAGAGTAATCTTGGTTGCAGGTTTTTCTCCTTCATCACTTTAAATATGTCCTGCCACTCCCTTCTGGCTTGCAGAGTTTCTGCTGAGAGATCAGCTGTTAACCTTTTCGGGATTCCCTTTTGTGTTACTTGTTGTTTTTCCCTTGCTGCTTTTAATATGCTTTCTTTGTATTTAGTTTTTGACAGTTTGATTAATATGTGTCTTGGTGTGTTTCTCCTTGGATTTATCCTGCATGGGACTCTCTGTGCTTCCTGGACTTGATTAACTATTTCCTTTCCCATATTAGGGAAGTTTTCAACTATGATCTCTTCAAATATTTTCTCAGTCCCTTTTTCTCTTCTTCTGGAACCCCTATAATTCGAATGTTGGTGTGTTTAATATTGTCCCTGAGGTCTCTGAGACTTTCCTCAGTTCTTTTCATTCTCTTTTCTTTATTCTGCTCTGCAGTAGTTATGTCCACTATTTTATCTTCCAGGTCACTTATCCGTTCTTCTGCCTCAGTTATTCTGCTATTGATCACAGCTAGAGTATTTTTATTTCGTTTATTGTGTTGTTCACCGTTGCTTGTTTCATCTTTAGTTCTTCTAGGTCCTTTCTAAATGTTTCTTGCATTTTCTCTATTCTATTTCTAAGATTTTGGATCATCTTTACTATCATTATTTTGAATTCTTTTTCAGGTAGACTGCCTATTTCCTCTTCATTTGTTAGGTCTGGTGGGTTTTTATCTTGCTCCTTCATCTGCAGCGTGTTTTTCTGTCTTCTCATTTTGCTTATCTTACTGTGTTTGGGGTCTCCTTTTTGCAGGCTGCATGTTCGTAGATCCTGTTGTTTTTGGTGTCTGTCCTCAGTTGCTAAAGTTGTTTCAGTGGGTTGTGTAGGCTTCCTGGTGTAGGGGACTAGTGCCTGTGTTCTGGTGGAGGAGGCTGGATCTTGTCTTTCTGATGGGCAGGTCCACGTCTGGTGATGAGTTTTGTGGTGTCTGTGGACTTATGATTTTAGGCAGACCCTCTGCTAATGGGTGGGGTTGTGTTCCTTTCTTGCTGGTTGTTTGGCATAGGGTGTCCAGCACTGTAGCCTGCTGGTCATTGAGTGAAGCTGGGTGCTGGTGTTGAGATGCAGATCTCTGGGAGATTTTCGCCATTTGATATTATGTGCAGCTGGGAGGTCTCTTGTGGACCAGTGTCCTGAAGTTGGCTCTCCCACCTCAGAGGCACAGCACTGACTTCTGGCTGCAGCACCAAGAGCCTTTCATCCACCGGGCTCAGAATAAAAGGGAGAAAATGTAGAAAGAAAGAAAGAAAGAGAGAGAGAGAGAGAGAGAGAGGGAGGGAGGGAGGGAGGAAAGGAAGGAAGGAAGGAAGGAAGGAAGGAAGGGAAAGAAGGAAGGAAGAAAGGAGGGGCAGAGGGAGGAGGGAGGGAGGAAGAAAGAAAAGGAAGAAAGAAAGCAGATAAAATAAAGTAAGATAAAATAAAAGTTATTAAAATAGTAATAATTATTAAGGAAAAAAATTTTTTAAGAAAAAAAATCGGACGGATAGAACCGTAGGACAAATGGTGAAAGCAAAGCTATACAGACAAAATCTCACACAGAAGCATACACATACACACCAACAAAAGGAGGAAAAGGGGAAAAAATCATAAATCTTGCTGTCAAAGTCCACCTTCTCAATTTGGGATGATTCACTGTCTATTCATGTATTCCACAGATGCAGGGTACATCAAGTTGATTGTGGAGCTTTCATCCACTGCTTCTGAGGCTGCTGGGAGAGATTTCCCTTTCTCTTCTTTGTTCTCACAGCTCCCAGGGGCTCAGCTTTGGATTTGGCCCCGCCTCTGCATGTAGGTTGCTGGAGGGCGTCTATTCTTTGCTCAGACAGGAGGGGGTTAAAGGAGCAGCTGCTTCGGGGGCTGTGGCTCACTGAGGCCAGGTGGAGGGAGGGGTAAGGAGTGCGGGGCGAGCCTGCGGTGGCAGAGGCCAGCGGGACGTTTCACCAGCCTGAGGCATGCCGTGCGTTCTCCCGGGGAAGTTGTCCCTGGATCCTCCCGGGGAAGTTGTCCCTGGATCCTGGGACCCTGGCCGTGGCAGGCTGCACAGGCTCCCCAGAAGGGAGGTGTGGATAGTGACCTGTGTTCGCCCACAGGCTTATTGGTGGCAGCAGCAGCAGCCTTAGTGTCTCATGCTGGTCTCTGGGGCCCGCGCTGTTAGCCGCGGCTTGCACCCGTCTCTGGAGCTCCTTTAATCCGTGCTCTTAATCCCCTCTCCTCACGCACCAGGAAACAAAGAGGGAAGAAAAAGTCTCTTGCCTCTTCGGCAGGTCCAGACTTTTTCGCGGACTCCCTCCCGGCTAGCCGTGGTGCAGTAACCCCCTGCACGCTGTGGGCACACCGCCAGCCCCAGTCCTCTCCCTGTGCTCCGACCGAAGCCCGAGCCTCAGCTCCCAGCCCCGCCTGCCCCGGCAGGTGAGCACACAAGCCTCTTGGGCTGGTGAGTGCCGGTCAGCACCGATCCTCTGTGCCGGAATCTCTCCGCTTTGCACCCGCACCTCCGAAGCTTCCCCCCTCCGCCACCCGCAGTCTCCGCCCGCGAAGGGGCTTCCTAGCGTGTGGAAACCTTTCCTCCTTCACAGCTCCCTCCCACTGGTGCAGGTCCCGTCCCTAATCTTTTGTCTCTGTTTATTCTTTTTTCTTTTGCCCTACCCAGGTACGTGGGGAGTTTCTTGCCTTTTGGGAGTTCCGAGGTCTTCTGCCAGCGTTCAGTAGGTGTTATGTAGGCGTTGTTCCACGTGTAGATGTATTTCTGGTGTATCTGTGGGGAGGAAGGTGATCTCCGCGTTTTACTCTTCCGCCATCTTCCACGATCGCCTCTATGTACTTCATTTTTGAGGGTGCTAATATATAAGGTACTGTGTTATTAATTTCAAACTTCACTTGTTCATTGCTGTTATATAGAAAAGCAATTGCCTTTTTTTATATTAACCTTATCCTCTAACCTTACTGGAGTTGCTTATTAGTTCCAATCTTTTTGGATATTTTCTGATTTTCTACATAGACAAACACATCATCTGCAAACAAAGGCAGTTTTATTTCTTCTTCCCAATCTGTATTCCTTTTATATTCTTTTCTGGTCTTAATGCATTAGCTAGGAATTCCAGTACAGTTTTGAAAATGAGTGGTGAAAGGGGGCATCCTTGACTTTTCTTGATCTTAATGGTAAAGCTATTTCCTAACCGTTATATATGGTGTTAGCTGTGGTGTTTCTGTATATGTTCTTTATCAAGTCAAGGAAGTTCTACTCTATTCCTAGTTTGCTGAGACAATTTTATTGTTTTGCATGTGGATATCTAGTTGTTCCAGCACAGTTTGTGAATGGACGGGATTTTCAACAAATGGTGATTGAATTCCAATCAATGAAATGTAAGTGTAAATGATGTAGGCATTTCTTTATCATGGAATTTAAAAAGCAGGTGGACTACCTCTACTCTTTTTTTCCCATTTTGCTGGCTAGACGCAGACTACAGTGATGCCCCATCGCATATTTTTTGTTTTGAAAAGTTACTTTAACATTCAATTAACTACCAATATTTGCTGGCATTGTGGAAATTCAGGATTTCTTCTCCCTGCAAAGTTAATAACCATGAACTCACCTCACCAGCCCCTTTAGTTCTAGAAATCCTGAAAGGGTATTTCCCATGTCCTAAATTTTGATGGTTTTCACACGATTTTTCCATGTGTGGTTGCCACAGTAAGCTTTACTGTGAAGCACTTAAGTCCCTCCAATTGCACCCTCTAATTTGTCCAAGCACTACCCATACCCAGAGTCCTCATCATGTTAGAGTTGAGTATTACTCTAAACTTTAAAGCCATGTTGGAGAGGAGGATGTTTTCCTCTCTTTAGGTTATACTTTATAAGTGGGATCTGCACACCAGAATATTATAATTTCTTTGCAAACTGTGCTTTTCATAACTTATGAACCTGCCTTTGTTGTAACAGACATACAGTTGAAGGCATATGTTTGAAGAGGCAAATATAGGAGTCCTAATCCCACTGCTGCCATTAGAATAGCTATACTCCCCTAATGAAAAGGCATTGTTCCTGGGCTAAGGTCACTGTGCCTGGCTCTGTTTTCCTTCAGCATAAATTCTCTTAAAGAAGAACCCACTCCAAATATAACCTGAAAATATTCTTGGGTCAGGCCTCGCCACAAGTTCTTTAGATGTGCTTTGCCTCAAATAATAGACACAGTTTAGATCTTTCCTAGAGGTTCTTTAGTCTCTACTGAAAGTAGACATCTATTAATCCAGTTTCATAGTTTACAAGAACGCAACCAAGCCTTGTTGGTCCCACTTGCAAGGGACTTGAGTTCCTGTGTAAAGCTCCTGAAACTCGGGAATATGAGAATGGATATGTTCTAAGAATACATAGGGTTTGGATCAACCTTGAACAAAAGGGATATCCCAGAGGGAAAGTTTGCCTGAGGAACATGAAGGACAGAAGAAAGGTAAATTAAGCTAAATGGGCAAAACTAGGTCCATGACCATGATGACTGAGAGAGATAAGAGTAGATCACTCAAGCTGCACAGGCAAGGGATATGCTAGTGTGAAAGTTCATGTGCATGTATGTGGGAGGTGGGTTGGGAATAGTGCAGCAGCACAGCTGCTTCTGTATCCCAGGCTTACTGTTGGGGGAATTATTTGGGGGGAGAGAGAGACAGGGAGACAGAGAGAACACGAAGCTGGGGCTCTGCTTTTATTAGGGTCCCAGTGTAGGGAGCCTAGGGTTTGTCAGGTTGTCTTTATTGGCTAATTTAAAGCACAAGAGCAGATAGTAGTCTCAGGAAGGAAAAGGCAGGATCTCTCAAGGACTCAGTTGTCTAGTTTAACCAAGGCTTTCTGAAAGAGGGAACTAAATGAGTGGGAGTGGCCTAGTTCCTTCTCAGGTCCTTTTGCTGGTAGCTGTGTCTTACAGCCCATAATATGATTATTCCAGATGGTTTTCTTTTGAAATGGATGCTTTGGCAATCAAAAGCATAATGTCAGGCACTTAAATCAAAAAGCATAATGCCCAGCACTTACACTACAGAAATATATATTTCAGAGGCTAGTCAGGGTTACACAGGTGCTAGTGGAGACACTGGAGAGTGAAACTGTGGCTGTTGCAATCACACGAGAATCCATTTTACAAGGAAGTAAATATAATATTACTTAACAGACAGACATAGGTCAGCGTCTTGTTTAAATCTTTTCTTTGCTCTCTGATTTTAAAGATGACACTTAATCTATCTGATATATACACATAAAGAGCTAACACATAAAAAGGTTAAAATAGGACTTTTCTCAGTTCAATAAATGTTAACAGCAATAATGTCTTCTGTAAATGAATTTAGAACAAATTGTCCAAAAGATATTTCGAAGTCTCACAGTAAAATCAGTCAGCTTTGGTAGATCCACTCCCCTGCTAGTAAATATTTTGGGATCAATATCCCAACACCTGGAAATTACCAGAGAGCTTGCATTGTTATGACCATAAACTTTTAGGATAGAAATCTAAATAAAATAGAAAACACAAGTAAATGTAAACTCAAGAGAACAGAGATTTCTTTCTGGTATTTTTTTGTCCTACTGCATCTCCAGTGCCTAGGAAAAAGCAGATACTCATATATATTTGTTGAATGAATAAAAGGCACCAGACACTTTCAGATGGAGAAGGAACAGTTCACGGAGGCAAAGAGATTCATGCACACGCACAGATCCCAGAAGAGCTCAGACTCCCTTCTTCCAACCTGGCATTCACCCAAGAGAGTATACTTTGGAACAAAGAAAATCCACAGTTCAGCTAAGGCCATTGAAAGAGCACAGTGAAAGACTTTCCTCTGAAAACTGACATCTGTTGTCTCTAGATATAGTATAGAATCATCTCTAGATTTTTTCTCTATCACCTAAATATTGTACAGTTATAATAAATATCTAATAACAAGTAAAAGCTGATATGAAAATTCATGGTAAGAATAAGGTTCCCTTTTCATCCTGGTAAGCATCCATGATATTCAGTAAATAGGGACTCTCAACAAGACGAACCTCAAAGATGATTGCAAAATCGCTCTTCTTTAGAAAAGAGAGAAGGCGCTTAAGAGGGTAGATATAGTGGTGAGAGATGAGCACCCAGGGGCTGAAGCCCAATTTAAGAAAGTGAAGGGGAATGGACTTTATCAGGATGGTAAGTGAATTCGGTTCCCACTGCTGCTGTAACAAATTACCACAATCTTGCTGGCTTAAAAAAACAAAAACAATAAAATATTATCTTACAGTCCTGAAGGTTGGAAATAGGAAAAGGGTCTCTCTGGTCTGAAATAAAGGTGATAGGAGGACTTCATTCTTCCGAGGGGTTCTAGGAAGAATCTGTCTCCTTGCCTTCTCCAACTTCTGGGTCTGCCTGAAGTCCTTGGCCTCTGGCTTCCTTCCATCTTCAAAACTAGTGATATCCCGTCCACTTGTGGCGTCTTTCTCATGCAACTTCACTGTGACACTGACTCTTCTGCCTGCCTCTTCCACATTTAAAGTAGCCTTGCCATGGCATTGGCCAAGATACAGCAGTGTAATCTTACTTTACATTCAGCTGATTAGCAATCTTAATTCCATCTGCAACCTTAATTCTCCTTTGCCATGTAACATCACATATTTACAGGTTCTGGAGAACAAGACGTGAACATCTTTGGGGGACCTTTATTCAGCTTACCACAGCGAGGGTGCCATTTAGGTGGGTTTTAAAACGGGCAACAGTGCCAGCAGGTTTGTGCTCAACCACAGGTGTGCTTAACCAGGGTTGCTGTTTGCCCCATGGAGCACAGAAAGGAGGGGCTGGAGACTACAGGAAGGATATAGGAGTGCAGGAATCAGAGGATTCAAGGGCCAGCAGGTTTCTGTCTTGGGGAAGTGGGTGCCTGGTGGGTCCTTCTCCAAAGAATGGCTGGGGAAAGTAGACTGGTGTGTATGGCAAGTGTGTGAGATCCCAGTTGGTTCTAATCCCTGCCACATTTCCACCCTGCCAAAGATGATGAGCACTTGGAGGCAAACTGCAAGAGAAGACCTGACAGAACCCAGGGAGAGAAGCCAGGACCGGCCCTACCTTGTGCCTGACACCTGGCTATGGGATGAGAGACAGGGAGGACTGTCTGAGCCGGTGCGGGTCCTGAGAGGGAAAGGCCCTCTTTCCTGGGCAACTGCGGGGGCGGCGAAATGGCAAAGTGTGCTACCGTGCTACCACTGCGACTGAGAAAATGGCAGTGTGGCAGAGAGGATGACGACACTGGCGCAGACAGGTGGTTTGTTTCCTCAGGCCAGAGGCCTATCTAGGGCTGCCTTCCCTTAGAAGAAGGGTAGTGACTCGGCCTCCACGGGCGCCGCCTCCCACCTTCCTCCTGCCCACGGCCCCAGAAGGTGGAAAGCCGACCCAGGGAGGTCCGTCCTCACAGCTCCTCTGCCACTGGCACCCAGGCAGGATGGCGGGCGCGATGGGGGAGGGTAGGGAGGCAGACTCCGAGCAGTCCGGTACACACACAGACACACACAGAACACAGACACACCCCGGGACGATCTGTATCCATCCGCTGCTCCCTCCAGCGCGGGCCCTCCCTACCGTCCCAACCCCGGCCCCCAGTGCCCACCGCCCGCCAGCCCCACACGCTGCGGTGCCAGAAGTGTGCGGGGCCGGGAGGGCTGTCGCCCGACAAGGGGCAGCGGACGGCCAGCGTGGCCGCGCCCCTGAGGCCCGGACTCCTTCCGGCCCCGCTCCTTTCTGGGTTGGAACTATTGTGGGCCTGGGAGGGGGAGTCGAGCCCATTCGTGCCGTATCCCTCCGCCTCCTTCCCGACACCCTTGCCGCGAGCGGTTGGTGCCGCAGCCTTCGCAGCCCCCGCCGGCTTTGGCGCAGCCGCGCGGGGGGCGGGACGCCTCTTTGCCATTCTGCCCGCACGGCGAGCGGTGGGAATCCGAGTGAGGAGCTTCGGCAGGAGGGGGAGGCCCACTATCGGGACCCTGCGCCTGCGAAGGCAAGGGGGGGCGTGTCTCGGGGGCGACGAGCGGCTCACACCCTGCCCCGCGGACCCTGGCAGCCTGACGAGTGGGAGGCAGCCGGGTTGGAGCGGGTCTTAAGGAGGTGCGCATCGCCGGGGGACCCCTGGCTCTGAGGAGGCGGCGACCGGCGGGGACCGGGTCCGGGGCGCGAGGTCTTGGCCACAGGGCTTTCCCCGGATCCTGGGGAGGCGAACGGTGCAGCCGCTCCCCGGCGGGCTTTCTGGGCGCCCGCGCCCCGCCGTCGACGGTGCCTGTGCCAGGAGAGGGCTGTGGGGGAGGCTGCTGCGGGCGAAATGGCGGAGGGGAGCCGGGGTTGGCGCGTCGGGGAGGCCGCCGGGGGTGGCGGTCGGAGCCGGGTGCCGAGCAGGCGGGCGCGGGGGACCGCCCGCCCGCGCCTTTATTCTGGAAAGGGGTCCATCGGACCCCACTTGCCGGGTGCTGTCCCTTCCCACAGGCGCCTCTTTGATGCCAGAGTGTCCTGTGTGCGTGGTAGGTCTGGCGATTTCAGGCCCCGGGGTGCAGTTGTAGAGGAGAGGCTTGAGAAAAACTAGCGACGGGAAAACGGCCTGTATTTCTCAAGTTGTGTGGGGATGGGGGGTGAGGGTGGGCAGCAGCCATTGACTGGACACCCGAATTGGGATGGGGTAACTGCGACCAGAGCAGGTCAGGCATCCAGGAATACCTCCTAAAATTCTCCTCTCTACCGGGTTTCTCCACACTTCCTGGCCTTCCTCCCTCACCTCCATCCAAGACTGGGGGTGGAAAAGTTGGACTGGGAGGTGAGGGTGGGACAGAATTCGTAAATACAAGTACAACCGCACAGCCTGCTTTCTAGAATATGCGAGCGTCCTTCCCCCAATCTACGTTGTATAGCACAAGGGATGTGAACATCAAGTAGTGAATCTTCAGAATTGAAGAAGAGAGGAAGAGGAAGAGTGTGATGTGAAGATGAGTTATCCAGAAGCCTGATCCATAGGGCTTAAATTAAAAGAAAATATTCTAACCAACGGGACTATAAATGTTAAAAGATAGATAACTTGGGTACTCCTATGTTTGTTGTTTGTCTGTCCACCAAGCACTCAGCTGCTACCATTATTTCTTGACCATCTTACTTTTTGATCTGTTTTTCCATAGGCCTGCTTTAAGGCTGGTCACTTCTGCAAGGAAAGAAAGGAGGAGGAGTCTGGTTCAAATCTGGAGGTTTGTGTGAAGAGGGGCGATTCAGGAGACAGCTACACAGTATTATCATGGCAGGTTCTTTGATCCAAGTGGTTTCAGGGCCTCCTGCACCTCTCCTACTCTCTGTCAAATTTGCACGTTGCCGCAGAACCCCTTGCCCATTTCCTGCAGGAGATATTAGGAATAGTGGGGTAAGTGTGGATTGAGTCGTGAATAGGAGGAAAAGACCTAAGTGTAGGAACCAGGAGACAGAAAACATTAGACATATTAGACCCTTAAACAGAAAGAGAGATGTTTGTATCAGGGGTCAGGGTTCTTGCTTGTCTATCTAGCAGTCAGGCTCCATTCTCTGCTATATGTTTACTTGTACCCAGGATATGCAGGCTGCTGTAGAGTTTGATGCCACTGGGATCAAGGAAAGGAGCAAGAAATTGTGCCACATCAGTGCAGGTTGGTATGGGAATGGGTACAACTTTTGGGTGTGGTAGAGAAGACCAACATAGGTCCAAGAGTGATTAGGGTCTGGCCTGGGGGCTCCTCAGCCTCTTCCATTGCCAAGATACTTTCCCACCGTCTTCATACCTGTTTAATAACAGGCAAAGTAATGTGGCAGCTTTGGGGATACAAATTGTAGAAAAAATGAAGGTGATAGAGAGACTTCTAATAGCCTAACTCTCCCATCAAGCATTCGAGGTCCAGTCTCTCTATGTGAGTCTTCATGCAGTGACACAGTTGGAATAGACTTAAAGCCCCACATCATTCTCGCTTCCTAGATTGACTTCCAGTGGCAGCTCTGGTGGTGTTGGAATTGCTGCTGACCACCACCCTCAACAGGTCTACACCCACCCAAGAATCATCCATCCTCTTCCAGCTTGGTTGTGCTTTTTCTTCACTCTGACTGTATTATTGGCTGAGGCTGGGATTGTGAAGGAGGCTGATTGACTGCTGGACTGGTGATTGACTCTTAACTTTTGTTTCCAACTGTATCACCTGAATCATCAAAAGATTAGAGTGTGAAGATAAAAAACTGTGACAGGTCTGTGGTAGAGACTGAGACTGGGATAGCAGTATTTAATCATGTCTTCTCTGTAACTTGTACTATGACTGGGGCTGAGATTGAGCCTAGCATCCAGGCCAAGCCTGGAGAAGAAGTTGGGGCTGGGGCTGAGAGAGAGAATGAAGTCCCAGTGGTGGTCAGACCCAAGGTAATGCCTGGAGCAAGGCCCAAAACTGAGACCATGGCAGTAGTTGGGACACATCCTAAGAGTGAGGCCAAGGCAATCACTGGGGCAAGGTCAATGGATGAAACTTATTCATGGGCCAAGACTGAGTTTGATGCTGAGGCACTACTGAAGACAGAGGGAGTGTCCCAAACCAATGCTATATCCTGGCCACTGATCAGTACTGAGTCAGGGTCAATTGCTAAAACTAAGATCTGGTCTATGGATAGGGAACTGGTCAGTATGGATGCTGAGTCCTTTCCTGGCACCAAGGTGAAGTCCCAATCAGGTATCCAGCCTTTGTTTGAGTCAGAGGAGGGGACCAATATGGGTTCCTGGTGCCATCCCAGGTCTACATCCGAAAAAGAGACTTCTCAATTGTGATTTCAGATGGGTGGATAGATCCTCTGTGAGCTCCTGATTCTGGAGTAGAGAAGAGGTAAGTACAAGGCTTCATCCTAGAGACAGGGTAAAGGCCAGTACTAGGTCCAGGCACATGGCAAAAGAAGAGGCCATGCCTAGGCCCAAAACCAGTCGGGAGCTTTATGTTGCATCCAGTTCTGGTTCTGAGGATGAATCTATTAAGACATCCTGGTTCTGGGCCAGAGAAAAGACCAGCATCTGGTCTAAGCCCAGGGAAGAGACCAATAGTAGGTCCTGGTTTAGATCTAAGAAAGAAGTCTCTGAATCTAATTCTGGGTCTGAATGTGAGGACAATGTAAAATCCTGGTTCTGGGCTGGAGAGGAGGCCAGGTACAAACCCAGAGCCAGGAAAAGGGCCGATGTCAGGGCCAGGCACAGGGCCAAGCGAGAAGCTTCCATTGATTTCATGTCTGGCTCTATGGATATAGTCAAAAAAGAGTCCTGGTTCTGGCCTGGAGAAGAGGCTAATAACTTGTCTAGGCCCAAGTCCAAGAAAGAGGTCAGGGCCAGAGCAATGGCAAAGGAGGAGGCCAAAGTCAAGGCCAGAGCCAGGACAAAGCGAGAAACCAGGTCAGAGGAAGAGTTCCTCACTGGGGCCTGGTTCTGGGCTGCAGAAGAGTCCATCATAGTGGGTGGGGCCACTGTCAAGTCCTGTTCTCAAGTGGAAGATGAGTCCATTGTTGGCAGTTGGTTCTGGACTGAAGAAGAGGCCAGTATGGGGACTGAGGCCAGTGGTAAATTCAGACCAAAGACTGAGCAGGAGCCTATTGGCAATTCTATGCTTGGAACTGGGGAAAAGCCCAGTGTGGAAACTGAGGCTGATGCCACTTCCAAATTTGTGCCAGCAGATGATACAGTAAAGGTCATTGCCAGTTTCTGCTTCTGGACTAATGAAGAAACCAACCCAGAGGCTAAAGAAGAGACCATTTTTGGGTCTTGGTTTTGGGTCAGTGATGAGACCAGTGTGGAAGCTGGTATTGGGGCCAGCTGTGGGTCCAGGCCAAGGTCTGAGGAATAAGAGGTCATTGGTCCCTGGTTCTGGGCTGGAGAAGAAATCAACACAGAGCCTGAGTTTAGAGAAGAGGCCAGGCCAGGAGCTGAAGAAGAGACAATATTTGGGTCCTGGTTTTGGGCTGGAAACCAGGCCCAGATGGATTCTGGGGCTGAAGTCAATTGTGACACTAGAGACTGTGCCAGAGACTGAAGAAGAGGAGCCCATTATTGGGTCATGGTTCTGGTCTGGAGTAGAAGCTTGTGGGAGGGCTGAAGTCAGCAACAAGTCTAGCCTGGAGGGCAAGGAAAAGGGTATTATATCATCTTGGTTTGGGACCACTGAAGAGATCAGTATGAAGTATGCCACTGGTGCCCAATGTAAATTTATGACAACTGCTGAAGAGATCAATACTGAGTCTGACTTCTGGTCAGGAGAACATCCCTGTATGTTTGCTGCCAATGGAGGCAGCTGGAAGTCTAGGCCAGAGGAGGAACAGGACACTGTTGATTCATGGTTCTGGTCCAGAAAATATACAAGGCCAGCGACCACTGTAGGGCCCTGGTTATGGGCTGTGGAAGAGGGCAGTGTAGATGATAGGACTGGAGAAGAAGCCAAGGCACCAACCAAGGAGGAGACCATGATCACGTCCTGGTTCTGGAAAGGGGATAAAGCCATTATAGGGGCTACAGATAGAGAAGAATCCAGGCCAGATGCTGAAGAGGAAGACATTATTGGTTCTTGGTTCTGGGCTGGGGAGGAAGACAGGCTTGAAACAGAAGCAGAGGCTAGAGAAGAGGACAGGCTGGTAGCTGAAGAGGAACATTTTGTTGGGTCTTGGTTCTGGGCCAGGGAAGAGGCCATTAGGAACAAGGCTAACATTTGCAGCAAATACAGTCCAGAAGCTGAAGAGGAGGAAGTCATTGTTGAGTCCTGGTTCTGGGCTGAAGAAGAAGCCAGTCTGGAGGCAGTGGATAGTTTTGAGTCCAAGCATGGCACTGAAAAGGAGGAAATCATTATTGGGCCCTGGTTCTGGGCTGAAGAATATAATATAGACGTTGGACCCCAGGCAGTAGAAGAGACCACATCAAGGTCTGGAGAGGAAAGCACTTTTGGATCCTGGTTCTGGGATGCAAAAGAAATCAATGTAGAAGCAGAAACATGCTGTGCATATAAGCCAGAGGATGATGAAGAGATGATTGTTGAGTCCTGGTTCTGGTCTGGAGACAAGGCCATTAATGAGACTGAAACTGTGGCCACCTCTGAATCCAGGCCAGAAAATGAGGAAGGGGCAGTTGTTGGGTCCTGGTTTGGAGCTAAAAATGAGGCCAATAACAGGACTGGTAATGGAAGCAGCTATGAGTCAAGGACAGTAGCTGAGGAGGATGAGGCCATAGTGGGGTCCTGGTTCTGGGCAGGAGATGAGGCCCATTTTGAATCAAATCCTAGCCCTGTGTACAGGACCATTTGCAGGTCCAGATGTTAAGTTGAGCAGGAGCCTGATGCTTTACGCAGGCCCCAGAACTGGGAGGAGGTTACTGTTCAGTTCAAGCCTGGCCCATGGGGTAGTGTTGGCTTCCCTTCCCCAAGCCCCTTTAGATTTTCAAAAGAAGCAGCATTTCTGTTCTCTGAAATGTTTGGAGGAAAGCCCAAGCACATGGAACTGAGCCTAGAAGGGGAAGAGCAGGAATCTTTGCTTCAGCCTGATAAGCCTGTCCCTGAGTTCCCATTTCAGTATGATCTGTCCTACCGGTCAGTCAGGGAAATTCAAGAACATCTTAGGATGAGGGAGAGTGCAGAGCCTGAGAGTTGGTTCTGCAGCTGCATACAGTGTGAGCTTAAAATTGGTCCTGAACAGTTTGAAGAACTCTTTCTATTAATGGACAAAATTCGAGATCCTTTTATTCATGAAATATCTAAAATTGCAATGGGTATGAGGAGTGCTTCTCAATTTACTCTATTTCATTCGCGATTCAGGTGGTGTTTCACTTATTGAAACCTTGCTCAATTATCCCTCCTCCCCAGTTAAGACAAGGTTTTCGGAAAATATGATTCACTTGGCTCCACCTTATCCAAATCTAAACATGATTCAGACATACGTATGTCAAGTGTGTGAGGAAACTCTTGCTTATAGGTTGGATTCCCCTGAGCAGTTATCTGGAATAAAGATGGTTAGACACCTCACTACAACTACTGACTATCACACACTGGTTGCCAAGTATATATCTGGGTTTCTCTCCTTATTAGCCATGGGCAATACCAAAACAAGATTTCATGTTCTGAAAATGCTACTGAATTTGTCTGAAAATCCTGTCATGACAAAAGAAATACTCAGTGCTGAAGCAGTGTCAGAATTTATGGGCCTTTCTAACAGGAAAGAGACAAATGACAATATTCAGGTTATTCTAGCAATGCTTGAGAATATTGGTAACAATATTAAAAAAGAGGCATTGTGGTTCACTGATGATGATTTCAGTCTTGAGCCATTTATTTCTGCATTCCATGAAGTTGAGAAATTTGCTAAGGAACTGCAAGGCAAAACATGATCAGAATGACCCTGAGGCAGAACAAAAGAATGAGTATGATTAATCACTTGCCTCTGATTGTCCTTATGTTCCTGAGTTATGGTCCTTGAATAATGCTTTAGTTTTTAAAGTTGGTTCTATGTTGTAATGTACACTTTACTGCTGATACTGACTTTGCCAAACTCTGTGTATGAGCTGGATCAATCTTCTGATGCCAAACGAATATTAAAACTGAAAGCACATTTGTTGATACTTGTTTTTGTCTAGATTGTGAATTTACCATTTAGGCTTATAGTGAACTGAGCTATTATAAGTAAGCTACCCTTCTGATTGCTGTTCTAGTGTTATTGATGTCTATTTGAATCATGTTGTGTTTTCAATAAAGTTCTGTGTTAAAGTTGGCAGAAATGCACCCTTCTCTATGCAAAAATAACATATGATAACACAGAGGTAATTAACGTATGAATAATAATGCTCCTTGAAAAAGCTATTCTCGTATCTTTAAATGAAAATGTCACCATGGGCTGCTACTCAGCGTATGCTTCAGAGAAGAAGAACCCAATTAATTTGGGCTCTGAAATGTAAGGAAGAGGTTGGATGTTGTGAAGAAAAGCTTGGAGTTGGAAAAAGTGTTCCTATGGGAGTGAGGTATTCAGTCTGCCTGGAGTGGCTGGGAGGAGTGTATTAAGGGATATAGAGGATAAGGTAAGTTTTGAAGAGCTGAGAAGTTGCATTTTGCAGTTCAAAGTATGGGTGTTTCTTTGATCTTGCTTAAAGGTTCAAAGAATAAGACCAGAAAGCACACAAATTTAACTGTCAGGAAGACCATTTCTTCATGGTGGTGCCATGGAAAGTGTTAAGGTCATAGCATACAGCCACTAAAAGTGATGATATATACATTTTTAAATTGGCTAAGAAAAGCTCTGATACTTTCTGTATTTGGTAAAATAGAAAGACTGGTATCATACATGGAAAGATGATCCCTCTCCTCCAAAAATGTGAAATGGACTGAATTTATGCAAATGTATATTATTTGATTATAGAAAATTCTGCAACCATGTAAAACATGTCAAAGAAATAAAGAAATGTGAGAGACTACAACTTCAGAAGCACTGGCTTGCTAAATAAAACTGCATAAGTTAAAGGGAGTAAGCTGTAAACTCCAAAGTTTCTGAGTTTATGGTACACATTTTTCGGATTCACAAAAGTAATAACGTATCCTCAGATAGGAGCAAAAGTCAGGGATAAAGTTGGTTTGGGGTGGGGGGTGGTCCAGGCTAAAGGGAAATATACAAAGTTTTATTCACTTTTCGTTTGTCTCAGGGTGCAAAGTGCTTTTTTCTTACCGGATTCTAGGCTGCAAGTTTTATGGAAGTAAGGCAAAGTGGCAGTTTTGCCTCCATTCACAAACCACAAGTGCTAACAGAGATCGTCCTGGTGGTGGAAATTGGAGATTGAATGTTTGTTTTGGCTATCAGTATTTTTCAAGACAGATCCTGTGTGTGTTTTAATGTCGCCCGAGTTTTGCACAGAATATTAAAAGTCAGTTGGTCTCCAAACTCCTCATGGGGTGTTCCTCGCCAGCCCTGTGCTCCTACAGAGCAAGGCCCAGGCTTAGGGCTGGAAGCTTTGGCTCTGAATCCAGCCTTCCTTTCAGCTCTCTATCTTCACCCCCATCAGGAGCTTCAGATTGTTCTAGCAAGCAGCTCAACCCCAGAGGCAGAAGAGTGTACCTTGCGTGCTTCACGGCTGCAGCAGACTTACGGAGTGCGCGGTCACGTGGGGCTAACTGTGGGTCACGTGACCGCACTCTCACTTGGACCGGCGTAGAGGTGTGTCGCGCTGGAAAGGGACGGGAAAGACTTGCACCTGACGCTTGACAGACGGCCGTGAGAGGAATGGTAGGACGTGATGGTGGGTGCGTGGGTGGGTGTCTCTCCATGCTGCACTAGCCTGAAAGCTAATCCCTCAGGCGCCCAGAATTATGGCCTTCGTTGGCTGAGGACACAATCCCTCAGCCAATCGCGAGCGTCTTAGCCAGGGTCTGTTTTTGCCCAGGAGCTCAAGAGGCAGGAAGTCATCCTGCGGGAGGCATACGTGGAGGGAAGCATTGGCCGCTGCTAGAGGAGGTGGGCTCGAGGCCGGATATTGGCATCCGTGGGAGGTGGTGGTGGAGACTAGATCCGGGTAGAGGAAGTGTCTGAGCCTCGCGCTCCCTCCTGCCTTCTGCAAGCCCCTACCCCACCCCCGTCTCCCTGCCCAGCGCTGTGTGACTCTGTTTCTCTGTGTGGGTGGGAGAGGTGGACACGTGGAAGCAGTTGGCTTCAGGGGAGCCCAGAGAGAGGAAATGGTGAAGTGACAATTTGTGAACACCGATGGCGCTGAATCAGGAAACGCAGGTGTGAGCATAGGAACTGTGAGCTACACTCCCTTCCTCCCACCTAGTTGGCACTCACTCTTCTGTCTGTCTGTCAGACAGCGGGGATGGCTGGGCTCAATATTGTGGGCAAGTTAGTGGCGGGAGGTGGGGTGGGAGTAATGAGAGGGCAACAGGACTGACCTTTACTCTAAGGTTCCAGCTGCCTGGAGATGCAAGAGAGGAATGAACCTCAATCTGGGCAGCTCTAGGGAAGGGGAGAGACAACACACTCACAAGGAGGAAACCTAGATGCTTTGGGCCCTTCACATAGGATTTCTCATTGGGTTATAAGCAAGCTTCTCAACCCTCAAGAGGATCCCTGGATCTCAAGCCAGGCAGCAGCAGCCTGGGGGTCTGACCTGGATGTGAGATTCTTAAAGAGCTTAGTCCCACTGTGCCCTCAACAGTTCCCATCTAGAGACACAAGGGTCATTGTTCCACCTGCTCCATCTGAGGCTCCCTCCCTTTTCAGTCTTGGGCCTCAGAGAAGGGTCTTTTTGGGAACCACCTGCAAACTGCTTTATGGATATTCTCACAAGTTCACCTCCGCTGTCCCTTTGCTCTTTTCCTTGTATTTTTTTTTCTGGCCAGTGCTTTAGACTTGGCGATTTGCATCTATCCTTGGTGGCACTCCCTTATTTGTGGTAATCCATTTTGGTCAGAGCTCAGCTTTAGGAGGTATCCACAAGATACCAAAGTCCTTTTAGGAGAGTAAGAAAAAAATAAATTTTTACTAATCCCATTAACCTCAGTATTTGCACATTTTACAGATTTGAAGCCAATTAGTACATAGCAATCTTTTTCATTTCTTTTTTACAGATTCGTATTCCTCCATTATGTGTCACTACTATAATTGGTTCAATTACTCTCCTATATATGGGCATTTTTTTCCAATATTTTGCTCTTGCAAACACTGCTGGAAGAATAATCTTGTGCAATTGTAATTTTTGTATGGTTAGAGGTATATCTTCAGGGTAGATTCCTAGAAGTGGGGATGGTTGATCAAATGGTAACTTCATATGTAGTTTTATTAGATACTCTGAAATATCCCTCCAAAGGTGTATTACAGATTTTCATCCCTGTCAGCAATTTATGGGTTGTCTGTTTACCTTCAGCCTTGCCAATAAATTTTTTATTATCCTTTTGATATTTGTAAAATATCTAGTGATATCATCTCTCTCATTCCTAATGTTAGTAATTGTGTCTTCTCTTGTTTTCCTTTATCATTCTGGCTAGATGCTTATCAATTTTATTGACCTCAGCAAACTAGTGTGTAGTTTTATTGGTTTTCTTTATTGTTTTTCTTGTTTCTGTTTCATTGGGTTTTGCTCTTATTTTTTCTTTGGTTTACTTTGTGTTTGTTACCATTTTATTTCTAGCTACTTGAAATAGAAGCTGAGGTCATTAATTTGAGACCATTGTTTTTCTAATGTAGGCTTTTTAGTACTGTAAAATTCCCTCTAATACTGCTTAAGCTGTATCCCACAAATTTTAATATGTTGTGTTTTCATTTTTCTTCAATGGAAATTATATACTAATTTCTTTTTTAGTTTTTTCTTTGATCCAAGAATTATTTAGAAGTAGGCTATGTAGTTCCTAAGTATTTGAGGCTTTTCCAGATATGTTTCAGTTATGCATTTCTACAGTGCTGACCACAGTATCATTGTGGTCAGAGAACTTACTTTGTGTGGCCTGAATCCTTTTAATTTATTGAGTCTTCCTTTTTGGCCCAGAATATGGTCTATCTTGGTAAATATTCCAATTGCACTTGAAAAGAATGTGTATTTTTCTGTTGTCCTGTGAACTGTTCTATAAATGTCAGTTAGGTCTAGTTGGTTCATAAACTTGTTTAGGTCTTCTTTTGTATGTCTTTCCTTATTTTTCTGTACTTGTTATTGAGAGAGAGGTGCTGAAATCTGACTGTAATTGTGGATATGGCTATCTCCTTGACATTCTATCACAGTATTTTTTGTTGTTTTTTAATATACTGCTAGATTCAACTTGCCAGTTTTTTCATTATTCTTTATGAGTGATATTGGTCTATGATTTTATTTTTTTATGCTGTAGTTTTCTCACCATAGTTTCAAAGTTATATTAGTCTTATTAAATGAGTTAGGATATTTTTTGTTCTTTTTCTAGTCTCAGGAAGAGTTTGTATAACATAAAGAATGTCTTTAAAAAGATGTTCTTTTATGGCAGAACATACATTATATAGCATTTTACAGGTAACACAAAATAGGCTTTCACAGACATTATCTTCACCACAGCTTATTCACACAGTTCCTTGCACCTGGAGGGGTCAACTTTCTCACTCACTTGTCCCTTCCTACCATTCATCTCCAGCCCCCTATAATGTCTGTCAAAGGCCTATCCATTCTTCAGAGATTTTCTAGAAGGCCATCTACCCCCTTCATAGTGACACTCGTGATGCCTTTCATCAGCTCCATGAACTGTCACCTGCAGGTGTCCAATGCTTGTCGAGTTGTCATGCCTTACTCAAGAGTCAAGCAAGGACTTCTTCCTTTGGTATGGGGCTGTAGGCTGGATAATTTGTTTTAGAACTGTATAGTGAGCTTAGTAGATACAGTTTTTAATAGGTCTATAACCCTAGTAGCAAAATTTTTAAGTCTTGTACTAATAGAATTGGGGAACATGGTATTGCATTGTTGTTTTGATATTATTAATGAGATTAAACCTACTTTCAGATGTTTATTAGCCAGTTTGGTTTTCTTTTTGTGAGCAGAGTATGTGTAGGCTTTTCCCATTTGCCTTTTAGAAGTTCTTGGTTTAGAGGTTCTTAAAGGTTCAAGAACTCCTTATTGATTTGTGTATACACACAAGCCTGTGAATAGTCCAGGGAATTTTGAAAGAAAAATAATATGGAAGTTGGAAAGTATTTGCCCCACAAAGAATTTTTAAAATTTTGTCAAATCTGTTGGTATAACAGAGTAGAACTACTCAGGAAAAGTTAAATGGAATACAGATAGAGAGCCCTTATATTGCCACATATATGTGGGCATTTATAGTAGGGTGACAGTTCAGATTCATGGAGAAAAGTGAAAGATTCAGTGTGTCAGGGATCCTCAAGACCATTCACAGGTTCAGTGATTGGCTAGCAGGACTTACAAGGTTCAGTATACAGTTGTACTCACAGCTATGATTTATTACAAAAGAATGCAAAACCAAATCAGTGAAGGAAAAAAGCGCATGGAGCAAAGTTCTAAAAAAACCAGGTGCAAGCTTCCAGGAGCCTTCTCCCAGTGGAGTCCCACAGAATACACTTAATTCCTCCAACAACAATTGATGACAACATGTGTGAAATGTTATTTATCAAGGAAGCTTATTAGATACTCAGTGCCCAAGATTTGGGGGAGGTTGGGGTACCCTTTGCCTAGCATGTACCGAAATTCCAGACTCCCAGAAGGAAAGAAGTTATTCAGCATAAACCATATTGTTTGCACAAAGAGTTTAGGTGCAGTGAGCCAATCTTATCTGTTCTGGGAATGGTGGGAACCTTCTTTAAATCCAGGTTAACAGAATCCAGCCAAAGGCCAACCTTGTAAGCACTTTATAAGACTAGCAATCTCAGGTCTGCTGTGCTAATAACTCTTTTCTACACATTTGGTGAGTGGTGTTAGAATAATTAGCTAATCATTTGGGAAAACAAGTAATGTTATATCACAGTCCATGTGAACAAATTCCACTAAGATTACATACTTTAAATATATCAAAAGGGGTGGGAGGATAAAGAAAAGGAAACAATTAATTAACTGGAATGAATTTTGGCTTCTGATATGTAGAGGGAAATGGAAATGGATTCTTTCCACATAATACCAGTATCATTTATTAGATAATATGCCCTTACTCCAACAATTTCTCATGTCTCTTTTGTAATATATGGAGTTATCTTCAGATATGTTTCTGAGGTAATTTCTCTCTGGTGTTAGAAGCATACAGGTTTACTTATTGCAGTTTATAACAAACTAACAAACACTGTGGGTTATCTAAAATGTAATATCCATAATTCATACATGATTACTCTCCAATTAATTTTACCATTTTATCTTTAATATCATATTATATTGATAGAGGTGGAGGGGTACTAATATTCTCATACAACTCCTTTGAAATTCTCTTCGAGTTTCAAAATGGAAAAGTGTGTGGGCCAGGCCAAAGAATATGTCTCTGTGTTTCCATGTCAAATGGCATAATTTCCTTTTATTCTCATGGCTGAATTTTATTTATATATGTAAATAAATGTTATACATATTTATATATATATATAACATTTTCTTTATCCATTCATCTGTCAGTGCATATTTAGGTGGTTTCCATGTCTTGTCTATTGTGAATAATGCTGCAATGAACATGGTAGAATAGATATCTCTTAGAGATGGTGATTTCATTTCCTTTGAATATATACCCAAAAGTGGGATTATTGGATCATGTGGTAATTTATTTTTAATTTTTTTAAAAGCCTCCATGCTGTTTTCCATAGTGGCTGCACTAACCTACATTCCTACTAACAGTGTATAAAAGTTTGCTTTTCTTTATATTCTCATCAACACGTGTTATCTCTTTTCTTTTTGTTAATAGTCATTCTAACAGGTTGAAATGATACCTCACTGTGGTTTTGATTTGCATTTCCCTGATGACTAGTGATGTCATCTTTTCATGACATTAGTGATGTCATCTTTTCATGGAACTGTTGGCCATTTGTATCTCTTTTGTAGAAGACTGTCTATTCAGGTCCTTTACCCATTTTAAAATCAGATTATTATTATTATTTTTACTATTCAGTTATATGATTTCCTTATATATTTTAGATATAAAACTGTTTTCAGATACAGGTTTTGAAAATATTTTTCCCCATTCTGTAGGTTGTCTTTTCATTTTCTTGATCATTTCTTTTGCTGTGCAGAAGCTTTTTAGTTTGATGTAGTCCACTTGTTTACTTTTGCTTTTGTTCCTTGTGATTTTGTTGTCATATAAAGAATTTTTTTTTGCCAAGACCAATGTCAAGGAGCCTTTCCCCTATGTTTTCTTTTAGGAGTTTTACACTTTCGGGTGTAATCCATTTCAAGTGAATTTTTATGAGTGGTGTAAGGTAGGGGTTCAGTTTCATTCTTTTGCATATGAATATCCACTTTTCCCAGGACAGTGTATTGAAGAGACTATATTTTCCCATGATTTTTCTTGGCTTTCTTGTCAAATATTAGTTTACTGTATATGTGTGGGTTTATTTCTGGGCTCTCGATTCTGTTCCATTGGTCTACATGTCTGTCTTTATGCCAGTACCATAGTGTTCTGATTCTATAGCTTTGTAATAAAGTTTGCAATTACAAAGTGTAATTCCTTTAGTTTTGTTCTTTTTTTTCAGGACTGCACTGGTTGCTTGTGGTTCCATAGGAATTTTAGGATTGTTTTTTGTTTAAAATTCTATAGGAATTTTGATTGGGATTTCATTAAATCTATAGATCACTTTGGGCAGTATGGACATTTTAACAATATTAATTATTCTGATCAATGAACACAGGATATATTTCCATTTATTTGTTCTTCACTTTCTTTTTATCGAAGTCTTATAGCTTTCAATGTACAGATCTTTCATTTATTTAAATTTATTCCTAAGAATTTTACTGTTATTGATGGTACTGTAATTGTAATTGTTTTCTTTCTTTATTTTTCAAATAGTTTGTTGTTACTGTATAGAAACACAACTGATTTTTCTGTGTTGATTGTGTAACCCAAAACTTTACCGAATTCATTCCAGCAGTTTTTTGGTTGAGTCGTTAGGTTTTTCTAAATATAAGTTTATTTCATGTGCAAACACAGACAGTTATACTTATTCCTTTCCAATTGGGTTGCTTTTTATTCCCTTATTTCTCTGGCTAGGACTTCCAGTACTATATTGAATAGGATTAGTCAGAGTGGGCACACTTGTCTTGTTCCAGATCTTAAAGGAGATGCTTTCACCATTGACTATAATATTAGGTATGAGCTTCTCATGTATGGCCTTTATTATGTTGAGGTACATTCTTGTATACCCTATTTTTGAGAGTTTATCATGAAAGGGTGTTGAATTTTTTCAAATACTTTTTTTACATCTATTAAGATACATATGCTTTTTATCCTTCATTCTGTTAATGTAGTGGATCTCATTTATTGATTTGCATATGGTGAAGCATGCTTTCATCTCAGAGATAAAAATCTCACTTGATCGTGGAATATGATCCTTTCAATGAATTCATTTTGCTAGCATTTTGTTCAGAATATTTGCATTTGCATGTATTTTCATCATGGATATTGACTTGTAATTTTCTTCTTTTATTAATTAAAAAAAATTTTGTGGCATAGTTTTATTGTTTTTTATTTTTTTGATTTTTTAATTAAAGTCTAGTTGATTTACAATGTCATGTTAGTTTCAGGTGTACAGCACAGTAATTCAGTTATACATATATATTTTCTTTTTCAACTTATCTAATTTTATTTTCTTGTAGTGTCCTTTCACTTTAGTATGACAGTGATGGTGGCCTCATCAATTGAGTTTGGGAGTGTTCCCTCTCTTCAATTTTTGAGAAATATTGGCATTAATTCTTCTTTAAATATTAGGTAGAATTCATCACAGAAGCCATCTGGTACTGGGCTTTTATCTGTTGAGAGGTGTTTGATTACTGATTTGATCTCTTTACTCATTATTAGTCTGTTCAGATTTTCTATGTCTTCATGATTCAGTCTTGGTAAGTTGCATGTTTGTAGGGATTATGCAGTTCCTCTAGTTTATCCAATTTGTTGGTGTATAATTGTTCATAGTAGTCTCTTATGATCCTTTGTATTTCTGTGGTATCAGTTGTAATGTCTCCTCTTTCATTTATAATTTTATTTATTTGAGTCCTCTTTCTTTTTTTCTTGGTTAGTCTAGCTAAAAGTTTGTCAATTTTGTTTATCTTTCGAAACACAATTCTTAGTTTTGTTGATATTTTCTATTATTTATTGCAGATATTTCTGTCTTCTCTAATCTTTATTATTTACTTCTTTCAGCTAATTTTAGGCTTAGTTCTTATTCTAGTTTTATGAAGTGTAATGTTAGGTTGTTTATTTGAGATCTTTCTTTTTTCTTAAAATGAAAATTTATAACTATAAACATTCAGAAATAATTTTGCTGCCTCCCATAAGTTTTGGTATATTGTGTTCCTATTTTCATTGGTGTCAAGATTTTTTAAATTTCTTTTTAGATTTCTTCTCTGATTCATTGGTTGTTCAGGAGTAGGAATGTGTTATTTAATTTCCACAAATTTGTGAATTTTCCAATTATCCTCCTGTTATTGAGTTCTAGTTTCATACCATTGTTGTAGAAAAAGATTCTTGGTATGATTTCAATAATTTTGAATTTGTTAAGACTTGTTTTGTGGCCTAACATATGATCTTTCCTGGAGGTTGTTCCATGTACACTTGAGAAGAATGTGTATTCTGCTGCTGTTGGATAGAATGTTCTGTATATGTGTGGTAGGTACATTTGATCTATACTGTTGTTCAAATTTGCTTTTCCCCAATTGATTTTTTGCCTGGATGATGTATCCATTGTTAAGAGTGGAGTAGTAATGTCACCTACTATTATTGTATTGCTGTTTATTTCTCCTTTCAATTCTGTTAACATTTGCTTTAAATACTAAGTGCTCTGATGTTAGGTGCATAAATATTTACAACTGTTACATCTTTATTAATTGACCCCTTTTTCATTATATAATCTTATTTGTCTCTTGTAAGCACTTTTAACTTAAAGTCTATTTTGCTTGATACATGTATAGCCACCTCTGTTCTTTTTGTTCCCATTTGCTTGGAATATCTTCTCTATCCACTCACTTTCAGCATATGTCTGTCCTTAGAGCTAATGTGAATCTCTCATAGGTAGCCTATCATTGTATCTTGTTATTTTTTAAAACCCATTCAGCCATTCTATGTGTTTTTTAATAATTCCTTTTTAAACTGAAATATAGTTGATTTGCAATGTTGTGTTTCATGTGTACAGAATAGTGATTCAGTTATTTATATATATTCTTTTTCAGATTCTTTTCCATTATAGTTATTATAAGATATTGAATATAGTTCCCTGAGCTATACAGTAGGACCTTGTTGTTTATCTATTTTATATATAGTAGTGTGTATCTCTTAACCCCAAACTCCTAATTTATCCCTCCCCACCTTTCCCCTTCGGTAACCATAAGTTTGTTTCCTGTGTCTATGAGTCTGTTTCTGTTTTGTAAATAAGTTCATTTGTATCATTTTCAAGATATCACATATAAATGATATTATATGATATTTGTCTTTGTCTGACTTACTTCACTTAGTATGATAATCTCTGGGTCCATCCATGTTGCTGCAAATGACAATATTTCATTCTTTTTTATGGCTGACTAATATTCCATTGTATATATATATGCCACATCTTCTTTATCCATTCATCTGTCAGTGGACACTTAGGTTGCTTCCAGGTCTTGGCGTTTGTAAATAGTGCTACTTTGAACATTGGAGTGCATGTATCTTTTCAAATTAGAATTTTTGCCTTTTCCGGATATGTGCCTAGGAGTGGGATTGCTGGAATATATGGTAGCTCTATTTTTAGTTTTCTAAGGAACCTCCATACTGCTCTCCATAGTGACTGTACCAGTTTACATTCCCACCAACAGTGTACAAGCGTTCCCTTTTCTCCACATCCTCTGCAGCATTTATTATTTGTAGACTTTTTTTTTTTTTTTTTGCGGTACGCGGGCCTCTCACTGTTGTGGCCTCTCCCATTGTGGAGCACAGGCTCTGGACGCGTGGGCCCAGCAGCCATGCCTCACAGGCCTAGCCACTCCACGGCACGTGGGATCTTCCTGGACCAGGGCATGAACCCGTGTCCCCTGTGTCGGCAGGTGGGCTCTCAAACCACTGCGCCACCAGGGAAGCCCCTGTTTGTAGACTTTGATAATGGTCATTCTGACTGGTGTGGGGTGATACTTCATTATAGTTTTGATTTGCATTTTGCTAATAGTTAGCAATGTTGAGTATTCCCTTTCACATGCCTTTCGACCATCAGTGTGTCTTCTTTGGAGAAATGTCTATTTAGGTCTTCTGCCCAATTTTTTTATTTATTTATTTGTTTATTTATTTATTTATTTTTGGCTGTGTTGGGTCTTCATTTCTGTGCAAGGGCTTTCTCTAGTTGTGGCAAGCGGGGGCCACTCTTCATCGTGGTGCGTGGGCCTCTCACTATCGCGGCCTCTCTTGTTGCAGAGCACAGGCTCCAGACGTGCAGGCTCAGTAGTTGTGGCTCACGGGCCCAGCCACTCCATGGCGTGTGGGGTCTTCCCAGACCAGGGCTCGAACCTGTGTCCCCTGCATTAGCAGGCAGATTCTCAACCACTGTGCCACCAGGGAAGCCCTTCTGCCCAATTTTTGATTGGGTTGTTTGTTTTTTATATTGAGCTGTTTGAGCTGTTTGTATATTTTGGAGATTAATCCCCTGTCGGTTGCATCATTTGCAAATATTTTCTCCCAGTCTGTAGGTTGTCTTTTCTTTTTGTTTATGGTTTCCTTTGCTGTGCAAAAGCTTATAAGTTTTATTAGAGCCCATTTGTTACTTTGGCTTTTATTTCTTTTGCTTTGGGAGACTGATCTAAGAAAGTATTGCTATGATTTATGTCAGAAAATGTTTTGCCTATGTTCTCTGTGTCTCTTGATTGGAGAATTCAATCCATTTCTCTTTAAAATAATATTGATAGGTTAGGACTTACCAGTGCCATTCTGTTCTTTTCTGGCTTTTGTAGTCTCTTCCTTTCTTCTCTTGCTGTCATATATATAAGGTTTTTAAAAAAAAATTTAGAGTTGAAAGTGTTTTATACATCACCATTACAGTATTAGAGAATCTGAATATGTACCTTCAGCAATGAGTTTTACTCATTCATATGTTTTACACTGTTAAATGGTATCATTTCTTTTCAGCTTGAAGAACTCCCTTTAGCATTCCTTGGAAGGCAAGTCTAGTGCTGATGAACTCCCTCATCAGTTGTTTGTTTGGGAACATCTTTATCTCTCCTTTATATCTGAGGACAGCTTTACTGGATATAGTACTCTTGGTTGACTTTTTTCTTTCAGTATTTTAAATGTATCTTCCTGTACTCTCCTGGCTTGCAAGGTTTCTGCTGCAAAATCCACTGATAATCTTATGGGGTTCCCTTGTATGTAACGAGTTTCTTTTCCCTTTTGCTTTCAAAATTCTTTGTCTTTAACTTTTTACAATTTAATTATAATGTATCTTGGTGTAGCCCTTTTCATGTTCATCCTATGTAGGGAATTTTGGGCCTTGTGAATCTCAATGTCCTTTTCTCTCCCCAGGTTTGGATATTTTCAGCCATCATTTCTTTAAATAAACATTTGTCCCTTTCTTTCTCTCTTCTTCTGGGATTCCCACAATCCCAGATATATTGTTTCACCTTAAGGTGTTCTTTAAGTCCTGTATGCGTTCTTCTCTCTTTTTCATTCTTTTTTCTTTTTTTTTTTTTTTTTTTTTTTTTTTTTTGGGGTACACGGGCCTCTCACCGCTGTGGCCTCTCCCATTGCAGAGCACAGGCTCTGGACGCGCAGGCTCAGCGGCCATGGCTCACGGGCCCAGCCGCTCCGTGGCATGTGGGATCTTCCTGGACCGGGGCACGAACCCGTGCCCCCTGCACCGGCAGGCGGACTCCCAACCACTGCGCCACCAGGGAAGCCCCTCATTCTTTTTTCTTTTTGTTCTTCTGACCTGATAATTTCAAATGACATGTCTTCAAGTTCACTAATTTTTTATTTTGCTTCATCAAGTCTGTTGCTGAAGCTCTGTATTGAATTCTTCAGTTCAGTCATTGTATTTTTCAGCTCTAGGATTTCTGTTGTTGTTTTTACTGGTTTGTATTTCTTTTTGGAATTTCTAATTATTTTCATGTATTGTTTTCCTAGTTTTGTTCAGTTTTCCAGTTGTGTTTTCATGTAGTTCACTGAACTTCTTTAAGAGGATTATTCTGAATTATTTGTCATCAATCATTTTATAGATCTCCATTTTTTTAGGGTCAGTTATTGGAGCTTTATTAGTTTTCTTTGGTAGTGTCATGTTTACATGATCCTTCATGATCCTTGTGTTCGTATGTTGGTATCTGTGTAACTGAGGAAACGGTCTCTTCTTGTAACCTTTACAGATTCAATTTAGGAAGGAAAGTTGTTTATCAGTCAGTCCAGTTTGGGGTTCTGGATGTGTCACTTACAGTGTCCATGGGCAGAGAGGGCTTGCTATCAGGGTCACTAGTTTGGCAGGACCACTTCCCATACTCTGAGATCAGGGGAGTGGTGACCAGTGGCTATGCTCCATGGTCAGTTAAGCCTGCTGGCTGGCCTCCATGTTAGGGCAGGGCTGCTGTCAGGGCTCCCTGGTTGGACATACCTGCTAGCTGGGCTCTAGAGTCAGGTGGGCCAGTAGTCTGGGTTTCATGATTAGACCAGGCCTTAGGCTGTCTATAATCAGGAAAAGCCACAAGCTTTGCCTTACAGTTGTCCAGGGCCATAGGGTAGGCTCTCCAGTTGGGTACCTGCCCAGGCTCCCTAGTCTGGCATGGCCACCAGCTATACTCTGCAGTTCTGTGAGGTTGTAGGATGTGCTGTGCAGTTGGGTGGGATGGCTTTCTCTTCTCCCTAGACAAGTGAGGCAATGGTAGATGCTCCATGATTAGGCAGAGCTGGTGGTTAGGCTCCTTACCCATATGAGGCAGTAGGCTGTGTTCACCAGTTGGGCAGTACCATAGGCTGGACGTTATGGCTGAGCAGGGTTGCTACCCAGGCACCCTTGTTGGGTGAAGCTGCAAGCCCTGTTCCACAGTTAGGTGGGGCTGCTGGTTTGACCACCCATTGAAGTATACCCCTGTAGAATGGGCTCTGTGGCTGTCCAAGGTTATTATTCAGGTTCCCCACTTAGAGGAGGATGGGGTGAGGCAGAGGCTATCCTCCACAGTTGGGCAGGGTTACTTGCTTGGCTTCCTGCCCAAGTGGAGCTGAAGAATGTGGTCCACAGTCCAGGACCTCTGGCAAGGCTTCCTGATTGGGCAGGGCTGGAGGCTATGCCCAACAATTTGGCAGGAAATTCAGCTTGGCACTCTGCCTGTGTGGAGCTATAGACTGTGTGCCATGGCCACATGGTGTCACAGCTTATATTCCCTGGTCAAGCGGGACCAGATGCTATATTCTGTAGTTTGATGGGGCTGTTGGTTTGGCTCTCTGCCTGGATGGGGGTCATTGGCTGTAATCTGAGGTTGCTGTTTGGGCACCCAGCTCAGGAGAGGCTGGAAGCCATGCTCCAAAGTTGGGCAGGACTGCTGGCTTGACTCACTGCCTCAGTGGGCCATAGGATGGGCTCTGTAGTTGCTTGGGGTCTCTAGCCAGGCTTACTGGTTGGGTGGGACTGGAGCCTATGCTTAGAAGTGGGGCAGAGCTACTGGCTTGCCACTCTGTCCAAGTGAGGTCATATGATGGACTCCATGGGACAGCCTATTGGCTGAGGACCTAAACCAGGCAGAACTGCCAGCCAAGCTCCCTGCCAACTTGAGTCCACTGGCACGGTTCTGCAGATGGCTAAGCTCTCTGCACAGGAGCTGCTGCCAGTTGGAATACAGTCTGCCAAGATCTGCTTGCTGGTTGCCATGAGCATCACCCCCTTTTCATCTCTAGCAGATCCCCTGTAGTCTAGGCCCACTGGTTCCCCTAGTGATACCTATGAAGTAAGACTGAAGTGGGACTCCCAGGAATTGTCTACACTGCTGGGGAAGGTGGATGTCCACCTTGAGCTCTCTTTTTCATGCTGGAGTAGCCATAAACCCAGAGGGACCCTCAGTGTGGCATTCTTCTGGTCTGGAGGCTGGGCAATGCAATGAAAGTGAAATTGCTCGTCTATCTTTTCTAATATAGTTTTTCTGGCCTTTTTTTTTTTTTTTTTTTTTTTTTTTTGTCCAAGGGAATGCTTCAGCCTCACCCCCAGGTTCTGGGATATTCACAAAAGTGTCTTGTCTCTGATAAATGCTAGTTGTTTTTCTGAGAGGGTGACTGAATCCAGGGACCACCTGTTTCACCATCTTGCTGATGTTACTTTCATATGATCATTCTTGAGTGATGCTACCCAAAGTGCCAGTCTAAAATGAAAACAAGGAATTTGTGCCAAAATTTGAATGGACTACATCAAAGCACACATTATTTTTGTAGCAAAATTTTCTTGATGAAAGTAGCTATGAGTACGTTTACATTGATGAAAGCTAGTTATGTCTTTGCAAACTGGTAAAAAACAGTTTGCCACCTATTGAAAAATAGTTCATATATTCACTTTAGCAAGAGTATTGACATGGAATATTTCATTATAGGATATATGGACAAAAATCTTATCTCTTCAGAGGGAAGCAAAAACTCCATTTAGAAGTCCACCAGCTCTGGTATTTTTAATTTGTTTACTAGAAAAATTGTTACTAATATGTGGAATAAAGTGAAGAATTTAAATGCAGAAGTCATGAAAATACAGGCTCATTGCAGAAACAGTAGATAAAGTGACATTCTGAATGAGAGGAGAATGGAATGAAATATCCTAGACATATTGTGACAACAGATTAACTATTGATAGGAAATAAGCCCAGGTTCCCACCCAAAACATACACCTAAAACAATCAGATGGGTTAAATTTTTTAAAAACCCTTTCTCCTTTGTTACAAAAGTAAATCAAGATCTTTGTACAAAAAGTTATATACCATGACTAAGTGGGATTTTTCAATGTATGAAAGCCTGCTTCAATTTTCAAAAATCAATTAATGTAATCCATCACATCAACAAGCCAAAAAAGAAACATCACATGATCATATCAGTAGATACAGAAAAAAGCATTTGATAGAAATGTAACACCCATTCATGATAAAAACTTTCAAACTAAGAAAAGAGGGGAACTTCCTTAGATTGGTAAAAAGTATCTACAAGAAGTCTACAGCTAGTATCATATATAATGGTGAGAAACTAGAACCTTTCCCAGAGAGATCAGAAACAGGGTAAAGATGTTTCCTTTCATCACTGCTTTTAACATCATATTGGAAGTCCTTGCTAATGCAATAAAACAAGAAAAGGAAATAAAAGGGATACAGATTTAGAGCAAAATAATAATAATAATAATAAAACTGGGGAGTTCCCTGATGACCTAGTGGTTAGGACTCCAGGCTTTCACTGCCATGACTTGGATTCAATCCCTGGTCAGAGAACTGAGATCCCACAAGTCACATGCCACGGCCAAAAAGGGAAAAAAATATATTTTCTTTGTTCACAAATGATATCATTGTCTACGTAGAAAATCTGAATCAACAAAAAGCTTCTGAAACTAATAAGTGATTATAGCAAAGTTGCAGGATAGAAGATTAATATTACAATGTCCATTTTTTCCCTAAACACCAGCAATGAAAAAGTGGAACTTACAGATTTACGTTAGCACCTAAAAAATGAAATACTTGTGTATAAATCTAACATAATATGTTTAAGATCTATATGAGGAAAACTACAAAACTCCTACGAAAGAATTCAAAGAGCTAAATAAATGGAGAAACACTCAACGTTTATGGGTAGGATGACTCAATACTGTCAAGATGTCAGTTCTTCCCAACCTTATTTATAGGTTCAATGCAGTCCCAGTCAAAATCCTAGCAAGTTTATATGATATTAAGTTTACATGAAGGAGCAAAAGACCCAGAATAGCCAACTCAATACTGAAGGAGAACAGAGTCAGAGGACTGATATTACCTGACTTCAAGACTTAGTAATCAATAGTGTGATACTGGCAAAAGAATAGACAAATAGATAAATGGAACAGGGTAGAGAGTCCAGAAATATACCAACATAAATATAGTCAACTGATCTTTGACAAAGGGCTAAATGCAATAGGATGGAGAAAAGTTAGTCTCCTCAATAAATGGTGCTGAAATATCTGGACATCCACATGCAAGAAAATCTATTAGGTACAGACTTTATATCCTTCACAAAAATTAACTCAGAATGGATCACAGAGCTAAATTTTAAATGAAAAACTATAAAACACCTATAAGCTGACATAAGAGAAAATCTAGATGACCTTGGGTTTAGTGATGACTTTTTAGATACAACACTAAAAGCACAGTCCATGAAAGAAATAATTGATAATCTGGACTTTGTTGAAATTTTAAAATTCTGCTGTGCAAAAGACACTGTCAAGAGAATGAGAAGACAAGTCACAAAGTAGTTGAAAATATTTGTAAAAAACATATCTGATAGAGGACTATTACCCAAAATATACAAATAACTCTAAAAACTCAACAGTAAGCAGCAAACAACCCAATTAAATGGGTCAACCCAATTAACAGACACCTCACCAAAAAAGATATACAAGGCAAATAAACATATGAAAAGATGCTCAGCATCGTATCTTATCAGGGAAATGCAATTTAAAACAATTATGAGATTCTACTACACACCTATTAGAATGACCAAAATCCAGAACACTGACAAAACCAAATGCTGTTGAGGATGTGGAGGAACAGGAATTCTTGCTCAGTGTTACAGGGAATGCAAAATGGTACAGACACTCTTGAAGGCTGTTTGGCAGTTTCTTACAAAGCTAAACATACTCCTACCATATCATGCAGCAATCATATTCCTTAGAATTTACCCAAAGCAGGTGAAAATTTGTGCCCACGCACAAACCTGCACAAGATTGGTTATAGCATCTTTATTCATAATTGCTAAATCTTGGAAGCAACCAAGGTGTCCAGGTAAATTGATAAATAAACTTTGGTAAATCCAGACAATGGAAAATTATCATTACTAAAAGAAATAATCTATCAAGACATGAAAAGACATGGAGGAAACTTAAATGCATATTACTAAGTGAAAGAAGTAAATCTGAAAAGTGTACATAATATATAATTACTACTATTTGACATTCTGGAAAAGGCAAAACTGTGGAAACAGTAAAAATTTCAGTGATTGCCACGGGTTAAGGGGGAGAGAGTTATTAATAGGTGGAGCACGGAGGACTTTTAGGGCAGTGAAACATTTTGTATGATATTATAATGGTGGATACATGTCAATATACATTTATCCAAACCCGTATAATATACATGAATAGTTAACCTTAATGTAAATTTTAGACTTTAGGTGATAATGATATGTCAATGTAGATTCATCAGTTGTAACAAATGTACCATTCTTGTGGGGGGATGTTGATAATGGGGTAGGCTAGTGTGTGGGGGCAAGGGGCATATGGGAAATCTCTTTACCTTCTGTTCAGTTTTACTGTGAACCTAAATCTGCTCCCAAAAATGAAGTCTATTTAAAAAGTTACATAATATTGGCATGGTAAAGGACTCCCTACATATGACAGTAAAAGGGGAAAATACAAAAGAGATTAAGAGATTTGGCTGCATAAAATAGTGTCCATATAACAATATGTATGTCAAACTGTTAATACATCTAATATATTATGTAAAAGCTCTTGTAAATCAATAAACACTACTACCTCCAAAACTTTATAAGGAATTTAAAAAGCCATATCACCCAATCACAAATATAATAATGGCCAATAAATACTTGAAATTGTGAGATGTCACTGTTTGCCATTCACTGGTCTAACTGAAAAAAGGCCATTTTGAAATTATAATACCTTGTATTTTTTAACCTGCTAAGGAGGCTTTTTAGACAATATTTTCCCCATTACCCATACCCACCCCTGGAAATTTTAACACCTCAGATATATTGAAGTCATATGGTGGGTCATATGGTAATTCTATGTTTAATTTACTAAGGTATGGCCAAACTCTTTTCCACAGTGACTATAACATTTTACATTCCCATCAGCAATGTACAAGGGTTCCACTTTCTCCACATTCTCAACAATACTTATTAAATGCCATTTAAAAAAATTATTAATATAGGCATCCTAGTTAGTGTGAAGTTGTATCTCATTGTGGTTTTCATTTGGATTTTCCTAATGGCTACTGATGTTGATCAGCTTTTTTTACACTTGTTAGCCATTTGTATATTTATTTGAAGAAATGTCTATTCAAGTACTTTGCCTATTATTAATTGGGTTTGTTTGGGGGTTGTAGACTTTCTTTATATGTACTGGTCAGTGGATCTTCATCAAATACATGAGTTGCAAATATTTTCTCCCAACAGTGAGTTGTTGTTTCATTTTTTGATGATATCCTTTGATGCACAAAAGTTTTTAATTTTGTTAAAGTCCAATTTATTTTTTCCTTTTGAAGCTTGTGCTTTTCATGTCATATTTAAGAAACCATTGATAGATACAAAGTCATGAAGAATTATCTCTATGTCTTTTGCCCAAGAGTTTTATAGTTTTAGCTCTTATGTTCAGGTCACTGATCCACTTTGAGTTAATTTTTGTGTATTGTATGAGGCAAGGATCCAAATTCATCATTTTACATGTGGATATTCAGTTGTCCTGGCATAATTTTTGAAGAGACTGTTCTTTCCCATTGAATGCTCTTGGCATTATTCTTGAAATTGTTTTAGCCACAAATGTGTAGGTTTATTTCTGGACACTCAATTCTATTTCGTTGGTCTATATGTATATTCTTATGCCAATATCATACTGTTTTAAGTACTGTAGCTTTGTAGTAAGTTTTGAAATTGGGAAATGTAAGGCTTTCAATTTTATTCTTTTTCAGGATTGTTTTGGCTATCTGGGGACCCTTGCTGTTGCATAGGATTTTGAGGTTTAGTTTTTCCATATTTTAAAAAAAGGTCATTGGCATTTTCATAGAGATAGCATTGAATCCATGTATCAATAAGGAAAGTATTGCCATCTTAACAATATTAAGTCTTCAAATCATAAACATAGGGAGTCTCACAAATACTTAGGTCTCATTTAATTTCTTTCTGTCGTGTTTTTTACTTTCCAGAGTATGAATCTTGCATCTCCTTCCTTCATTTAATTTCTAAAGATTTTATTTAGTTGCTATTTTAAATGAAATTTAAATTACTTTAATTTCCTTTTCAGATTATTCATTGCAGGCATGCAGAAACAAAACTATTCTTTGTGTGTTGATATTATGCCCTATAATTCGGATGAATTGGTTTATTAGCTCTTGTAGCTTTCTTGTAGATTCTTTGGATTTTTTAATGTACAGGATCATTCATCAGCAAATAGAGTTTTACTTCTTGCTTTCCAATTTATATGACTTTTATTCCTTTTTATTGCCTAATTGGCTTGGATAGAACTTCCATTTCAATTTTGAATTGATGTGGTGAAGATAGATATTCTTTTGTTTCTGATCTTAGGAGTTTCCTTATAAGTTTTTCATCCTTAAGTATGTTGTTAGCTGAGGATTTTTCATAAATGCTTTTATCATGTGGAGGAAGTTCCCTTCTATTCCTAGTTTATTCAGTGTATTTATCATGGCAATGCACTGGATGTTTTTTAACAATGATACTTTTGTTAGGGACTATTGTATTAGGTGTGGTATTTGTATTAGATGTGATACGGGCATATTTTTTAATTAAAAAAATTTTTATTGGAGTACAGTTCATTTACAATGTTGTGTTTAAGTTTCTGGTGTACAGCAAAGTGAATCAGTTATACATATATATATATCCACTCTATTTTAGATTCTTTTCCCATATAGGCCATTACAGAGTACTGAGTAGAGTTCCCTGTGCTATACAACAAGTCCTTATTAGTTATCTGTTTTATATATAGTAGTGTGTATATGTCAATCCCAATCTCCCAATTTATCCCTCCCCTTACCACATGACAGCCATAAGTTTGTTTTCTACATTTGTCACACTATTTCTGTTTTGTAGATAAGGTCATTTGTACCCTTTTTTTAGATTCCACATATAACTGATTTCGTATATTTGTCTTTATGTGTCTGACTTACTTCACTCAGTATGACAATCTCTGGGTCCATGCATGTTGCTACAAATGGCATTATTTCATTCTTTTTTATGGCTGAGTAATATTCCATTGTATATATGTACCACATCTTCTTTATGCGTTCCTCTGTTGATGGACATTTACATTGCTTCCATATCCTGGCTATTGTAAATAGTGCTGCAGTGAACATTGGGGTGCGTGTATCTTTTCAAATTATCTTTTTCTCTGGATATATGCCCAGGAGTGGGATTTCTGGATCATATGGTAGCTCTATATTTAGTTTTTTAAGGAACTCCCTACTGTTCACCATAGTGACTTTACCAATTTACCTTCCCACCAACAGTGTAGGAGGGTTCCCTTTTCTCCACACCCTCTCCAGCATTTGCTGTTTGTAGATATTTTGATGATGGCCATTCTGACTGGTGTAAGGTAATACCTCATTGTAGTTTTGATTTGCATTTCTCTAATAATTAGTGATGTTGAACACCTTTTCATCTGCCTCTTAGCTATCTGAATGTCTTCTTTGGAGAAATGTCTATTTAGATCTTCCCCCCATTTTTTGATTGGGTGTTCTTTTTTTTTATTGAGCTGCATGAGCTGTTTGTATATTTTGGAGAATAATTCCTTGTCAGTTGATTCATTTGCAAATATTTTCTCCCATTCTCAGGGTTGTCTTTTCCTTTTGTTTATGGTTTGCTTTGCTGTGCAAAAGCTTTGAAGTTTCATTAGGTCCCATTTGTTTAATTTTTTTTTAATTTCCATTATTCTTGGAGGTGGATCAAAAAAGATCTTGCTGTGATTTATGTCAATGAGTGTTTTTCTGATGTTTTCCTCTAAGAGTTTTATAGTATCCGGCCTTACATTTAGGTCTTTAATCCATTTTGAGTTTATTTTTTTGTATGGTGTTAGGGAGTGTTGTGATTTCATTCATTTACATGTAGCTGCCCAGTTTTTCCAGCACCACTTATTGAAGATGCTGTCTTTTCTCCATTGTATATTCTTGCCTCCTTTGTCATAGATTAGGTGACCATAGGTGAGTAGGTTTATCACTAGCCTTTCTATCCTGTTCCACTGATCTATATTTCTGTTTTTGTGCCAGTAACCTACTGTTTTGATTACTGTAGCTTTGTAGTATATTTTGAAGTCAGCCTGATTCCTCCAGCTCTGTTTTCCTTTCTTGAAATTGCTGTGGCTGTTCGTGGTCTTTTGTGTTTCCATACAAATTATAAAATTTTTTGCTCTAATTCTATAAAAAATGCCATTGGTAATTTGATAGGTATTGCCTTGAATATTAGGTTACTTTGGGTAGTTTAGGCATTTTGGCAATATCAATTTTTTCAATCAAAGAACATGGTATATCTCTCCATCTGTTTGTGTAATCTTTGATTTCTTTCATCAGTATCTTATAGTTTTCTGAGTACAGTTCTTTTGCTTCATGAGATAGGTTTATTCCTAGGTATTTTATTCTTTTTGATGTGATGGTAAATGTGGTAAATGATTTCTCTTTCTGATCTTTCATTGTTAGTGTTTAGGAATGCAAGAGATTTCTGTGTATTAATTTTGTATCCTGCAACCTTACCAAATTCACTGATAAGCTCTAGTAGTTTTCTGGTAGTATCTTTAGGATTTTCTATGTATAGTATCATGTCATCTGCAAACAGTGACAGTTTTACATCATCTTTTCCAATTTGGATTCCTTTTATTATTTTTCTTCTCTGATTGCCCCGGCTAGGACTTCCAAAACTATGTTGGATAATAGTGGTGAGAGTGGGCATCCTTGTCTTTTTCCTGATCTTAGAGGAAATGCTTTCAGTTTTTCACCACTGAGAATGATGTTTGCTGTGGGTTTGTCACACATGGCCTTTATTATATTGAGGTAGGTTCCCTCTGTGCCCACTTACTGGAGAGTTTTTTCATAAATAGGTGTTAAATTTTGTCAAAAGCTTTCTGCATCTATTGAGATGATGGTTTTTATTCTTCAATTTAGTAATGTTGTGTTTCACACTGATTGATTTGCAGATATTGAACAATCCTTGCATCCTGGGGATAAATCCCACTTGATCATGGTGTACGATCCTTTTAATGTGTTGTTGGATTCCCTTTACTAGTATTTTGTTGAGGACTTCTGCATCTATGTTCATCAGTGATATTGGCTTGTAATTTTCATTTTTGTGATGTCTTTGTCAGGTTTTGGTATCAGGGTGATGGTGGCCTCGTAGAATGAGCTTGGAAGTGTTTCTTCCTCTGCAATTTTTCGGAAGAGTTTCAGAAGTGTAGATGTTAACTCTTCTCTAAATGTTTGATAGAATTCACTTGTGAAGCCATCTGGTCTTGTACTTTTGTTTGTTGGAAGATTTTTTTTTTTTTTTTTTTTTTTTTGCAGTACGTGGGCCTCTCACTGCTGTGGCCTCTCCCATTGTGGAGCACAGGCTCCGGGTGTGCAGGCTCAGCAGCCATGGCTCATGGGCCCAGCCACTTAGCAGCATGTGAGATCTTCCCGGACCGGGGCATGAACCCGTGTCCCCTGCATTGGCAGGTGGACTCTCAACCACTGCGCCACCAGGGAAGCCCCTGTTGGAAGATTTTTAATCACAATTTCAATTTCATTACTTGTGATTGGTCTGTTCATATTTTCTATTTCTTCTTGGTTCAGTCTTGGAAGGTTGTACCTTTCTAAGAATTTGTCCATTTCTTCTAGGTTGTCCATTTTACTTGTGTACAGTTGCTTGTAGTAGTCTCTTATGATTCTTTGTATTTCTGTAGTGTCTGTTGTAATGTCTCCTTTTTCGCTTCCTATTTTACTAATTTGAGTCCTCTCCCTTATTTTTCTTGATGCTTCTGGCTAAAGATTTATCAATTTTGTTTAACTTCTAAAAGAATCAGCTTTTCATTTCATTGATCTTTGTTATTGTTTTCTTTGTATCTATTTCATTTATTTCTTCTCTGATCTTTATGATTTCTTTCCTTCTTCTACTAACTTTGGGTTTTGTTTGTTTTTATTTCTCTAGTTACTTTAGGTGTAAGGTTAGGTTGTTTACTTGAGATTTTTCTTGTTTCTTGAGGTAATATTTATTCCTGTAAACTTCCCTCTTAGAAGTGATTTTGCTGTATCCCATAGGTGTTGGATCGTCATTTGTCTCTAGGTATTTTTTATTTTCTCTTTGATTTCTTCGTGATTCATTGGTTATTTAGTAACATATTGTGTAGCCTCCATGTGTTTGTGTTTTTTACAGTTTTTTTTCCTGTGCTTGATTTCTAATTTCATACTGTTGTGGTTGGAAAAGATGCGTGATATGATTTCAATTTTAAATTTACTGAGGCTTGATTTATGACCCAAGATGTTATCTATCCTGGAGAATGTTCTTGTGCACTCAACAAGAAAGTATATTCTGCTTCTTTTGGATGGAATATCTTGTAAATATAAATTAAGTCTATCTGGTCTAATGTGTCACTTAAGGCTTGTGTTTCCTTATTAATTTTCTGTCTGGATGATCTGTCCATTGGTGTAAGTAGGGCATTAAAGTCCCCCACTGTTTTTGTGTTGCTGTCAATTTCCCCTTTTATAGCTGTTAGCATTTGCCTTATATATTGAGGTGTTCCTATGCTGGGTGCATATATATTTACAATTTTTATATCTTCTTCTTGGATTGATCCCTTGATCATTATGTAGTGTCTTTCCTTGTCTCTTTTAACAGTCTTTATTTTAAAGTCTATTTTGTCTGATATGAGTATTGCTACTCCAGCTTTCTTTTGATTTCCATTTGCATGGAATATCTTTTTCTCTCCCCTCACTTTCAGTCTGTATGTGTCCCTAGGTCTGAAGTGGGTTTCTTGTAGACAGCATATATACAGGTCTTGTTTTTGTATCCCATCAGCCAGCCTGTTTCTTTAGGTTGGAGGATTTAATCCATTTGCATTTGAGGTAATTATTGATATGTATGTTCCTATTTCCATTTTCTTAGTTTTTTGGTGTTTGTTTTTGTAGATTTTTTTTCTTCCCTTCCCCTTTAGTTCTCTTATTTTGTGGCTTGATGACCATCTTTAGTGTTGTGTTTGGGTTGGTTTTTCTTTTTTTGTGTGTGTATGTGCTGTAGCTTTTTTTTTTTTTTATGTGCTGTAGCTTTTTGATTTGCATATCCTATGAGGTTTTGATAAAACAGTCTATATATATTCAAGGGCATTTTTAGTTGCCAGTTGCTTACTTTCAAATGCAATTCCCATTTCCTGCATTCATACTCTACTCTTCTCATGGTTGCTGATTTTGATATTATATTTGTATATGGATGATTTCCTGCTTTTATTGTATGTCTTCATTTTCCTGTGAGCTTTCCCATTTGGGGTTTTCTTATTTCTATTTTTGCCCCCTTCCTTATTTTCCCCCTGCCTAGAGAAGTTCCTTTATCATTTGTTGTAATGCTGGGTTGGTGGTGCTGAATTCTCTTAGCTTTTGCTTGTCTGTAAAGCTTTTGATTTCTCTGTCAAATCTGAATGAGAGCCTTGCTGTGTAGAGTATTCTTGGTTGTATGTTTTTCCCATTCATCACTTTAAATATATCCTGCCACTCCCTTCTGGCCTGCAGAGTATCAGCTGAAAAATCAGCTGATAACCCTATGGGGATTTCCTTGTGTATTATTTGTTGCTTTTTCCTTGTTGCTTTTAAGATTTTTTCTTTGTGTTTAATTTTTGTTAGTTTGATTAATATGTGTCTTGGCATATTCCTCCTTGGGTGTATCCTGTATGGGACTCTCTGCGCTTCCTGGACTTGAGTGACTATTTCCTTTCCTATGTTAGGGAAGTTTTTAACTATAATCTGTTGAAATATTTTCTCAGGCCCTTTCTTGTTTTCTTCTTCTTCTGGGACCCCTATAATTCGAATGTTGGTATGTTTAATGTTGTCCCAGAGGTCTCTGAGACTGTCCGCATTTCTTTTTATTGTTTTTTCTTTATTCTCTTCTGTGGCAGTGATTTCCACCATTCTGTCTTCCAGCTCACTTATCCATTCTTCTGCCTCAGTTATTCTGTTATTGATTCCTTCTAGTGTATTTTTCATTTTAGTTATTGTATTGTTCATCTCTGTTTGCTTCTTCTTTAGTTCTTCTAGGTCTTTGTTAAACACTTATTCTGTCTTCTCTATCTGTGCCTCCAGTCTTTTTCTGAGATCTTAGATCATCTTTACTATCATTATTTTGAATTCTTTTTCAGGTAGATTGCTTATCTCGTCTTCATTTAGTTGTTCTTGTAGGTTTTTATCTTGCTCCTTCATCTGCAATCTATTTCTTTGTCATCTCATTTTGCCTAACCTACTGTGTTTTTGGCCTCCTTTCCACAGGCTGCAGGATTGTAGTTCCTTTTGCTTCTGGTGTTTGTTCCCTAATGGGTGAGGTTGGTCCAGAGGCTTGTGCCATTATCCCCTTGATAGGAGGTTTGACTGCTGTTGTGGTGACCAGAGCCTGCCATGGATATTGAGCAGGCCCTCCCCTTTGCTCTGTGGTTATCACTGCCCTGTCAGGGATGGTGTCTGCTCCCTAGTTGTTGGAGTAGAGGCCCCCAGATCTGGTTCTTAGCTGTGATCCTGATCTGTGGTGCAAGGTAGGTGGGATTGGAGCACTCCTACTGGGAGAGAAGCCACTGAGTATTGCTTCTCTGGAGCTGTTCACCTGTGAATGTGCTCTCTTCTATCCCCTTTCACCCGTTGTGCAGGCTCACAAAGTCCACTGTTGTTAACACTGCTCTCAGTCCCACCTTACCTTTTGGGTATGCCAGTAATTGGCCCTGGTGACTCTCAGGCTTTGTTTTCACCAGGCCACCAGTGCAGATCCACTGAGGTCAGGTCCCAGGACTGCAGTAGTCATGCACCTGGACCCACTGTGGGAGCTATGGAGGCAGCTCAGACTCTGGCCTGGCCCAACCACCACATATATGTGTTCACAAAGCCCACACCTGCTAAAGCCAGACCCATCCCAGCTGCAGGAACACTTGTTATCCTTTCAGATGTTTTGCAGGTGCTGAATTTGGGAAGCCATTAGAGGAGATGTAACTCCTTGGTGTGCACAGCTGCAAGGAGAGATTTCAGCTCTTCTTCCTTAGTCACATGGTCCCTGGGGCCCAGCTGTGGTTGAAGCCCCACCTCTGCATGCATTCCTCCCACCAGAGTCTGCTCCAGAGATTTTCAGAACACACAAGCCTGTCAGGCAGGAAGGAGCCTGTCAGGCGGCGACTGGGGCGAGCAGATTGCCCAGGCCGGGGGTTGGGGGCAAGAGGTGATGGCAGGGGCGTGTGAGCCAGCCCTGGTGGGAGCCCTCCCTAGTGCCTGTGGAGGCATGGTTTGGCACATGAGAAGAGAGGCTGCAATACAGCCCCGCCTTTTGTGTCACTCAACAGTGGTACTTCACTTCTGTGGTGGTCCGGGCTTCCTCTACAAGCATTCCCAGTTACGTAGCTCCTCATTTCCATCCCCTCAGGCTGTCTCCTCACAGCAATCAACAGTCCCCTCCCTGGGTCTGCTCTCCAAACCCCACGTTCCAGCACCCAGCCCCTGTGCACACTGGTGGGCACCCATCTCAGGCTGGGGTGCACAGGGCTGTGGCACGGACCATCTGTGTAGGTCTCACTCTGTCCCGCCTGCCACAGACCAGTTGCTGGGCTCTCCTCTGAGCCCCCAAATCTCCCCTCTGTCCCATGTGAGTTCCCTGCCAGTGACGGGTCTTCCCCAGATGCAGGAACCTCTCCTCACCTTCAGCTCCCCACCAGGGGTGCAGGTCCCATCCTGCTTCCTCTCCTCTTCCTTCTCACTTCTTTCTTTTGTCCTATTTGGTTACATGGGGAATCTTTCTTGTCCTTTTAGGTGTCCGAGGTCTTCTGCTAGTGTTCAGCATGGTGCTCTGTGTGAATTGTTCCATTTGTAGATGTATTCTTGATACATTTGTGGGGAGAGATGAACTCCATGTCCTCCAACTCCTCCACCATCTTGGAAAGTCAGCTCTTTCTTTTCCTTTGTGCTGAGTCTAGCTTCACTGGCTCACAGTGAGCTGTGTGCAGAGGCCTCACACCCAGCCCTTCAGACCAGAGTTCCTGGTGTCCAATGCATTGGATTTTATCAAATGATTTTTTCTATTAATTCCTAAGATCCTGTGATGTTTTTCCCTCATTCTCTTAATGTGGTGTATTAAGATGATTTATTTTTTTTTATCTTTCTTTGAGGTATGATTGACATATAAAAAGTTGTGCATAGGGCTTCCCTGGTGGCACAGTGGTTGGGAGTCTGCCTGCCGATGCAGGGGACGTGGGTTCGTGCCCCGGTCCGGGAGGATCCTGCATGCTGCGGGGCAGCTGGGCCCGTGGGCCGTGGCCGCTGGGCCTGCGCGTCTGGAGCCTGTGCATCCAGAGCCTGCGCATCCGGAGCCTGTGCTATGCAACGGGAGAGGCCGCAACAGTGAGAGGCCCGCATACTGCAATAAATAAATAAATAAATAAATAAAGTTGTGCATACTTCATATGTACAACTTGATAAGTTTGAAGATAATTATATAGCCATGGAACCATCACCACAATCTATGCCATAAGCATATCCATCACCTCCAAAAGTTTCTTCCAGCCCTCTTTATTAATTTTGTGTGTGATAAGAGCACTTAAAATAAGATCTGTCCTCTTAGAAAATTTTTCAGTATATAATACAGTGTTGTTCATTATAGGCACTTTGCTGTTCAGTAGGTCTCTAGAATTTATTCATTTTGTATAACAAGCTTTGTATCCTGTGACTAATACCTCTCCATTTTCCCCTCCCTTCAGCCTCTGGAAACCACCATTCTAGTCTCTGTTTCTATGAGATTCACTATTTTATATTCCTCATATAAGTGGTATCGTATAGTATTTGTCCTTCTGTGCCTGGCTAATTTCACTTAGCATAATATCCTCCAGGTCCATCCACGTTGTTGCAAATGGCAGGATTTCTTTCCTTTTGAAGGCTGAAAAATATTCTATGGTATGTATATACAACATTTTCTTTATCCATTCATTCATGAATATACATTTAGGTTGCTTCCATGTCTTGGCTACTATGAATAGTGCTGTGATGAGCTTGGGAGGGCAGATATCTCTTTGAGACCCTGATTTCATTTCCCTTGGAAGTGTACACAGAAGTGAGATTGTTGGATTCTATGGCAGTTCTATTTTTAATTTTTTGAAGAAACCTCATACTATTTTCCATAGTGGCTGCACTAATTGACATTTCCATCAACAGTGTACAAGAGTTCCCTTTACTCCATATCCTCACCAATGTTATCTTTTTTTTTAAATTATAGCCCTCTTAACAGGTGTGAGGTGGTATTTCTTTGTGATTTTGATTTGCATTTCCCTCATGATTAGTGATTTTGAGCACCTTTTCATATACCTGTTGGCCATTTTTTTAAATTATTGAAATATATTTGGTTTACAATATTGTGTTTGTTTCAGGTGTACAGAAAATGGATTCACTTATATATGTATACTTTTTTCAGATTATTTTTCATAATAGGTTATTATAAGATAATGAATATAATTCCCTGTGCTATACAGTAAATCCTTGTTGCTTATCTATTTTATGTATGATAGCTTGTACCTGTTAATTCCATACTCCAAATTTGTCCCTCCTTCCCTCCCTCTCCCATTTGGTAAGCATAAGTTTGTATTCTATCTCTGTGAGTCTGTTTCTGTTTTGTATATTGATTCATTCCTATTACTTTTTTAGATTCCATATGTATGTGATATATTTGTCTTTCTCTGTCTTGCTTTACTAAGTATAATATTCTCTAGGTCCATCCATGTTGCTGCAAATGGCAATATTTCATTGTTTTTTATGGCTGAGTAATATTCTATTGTGTATACATACACACACCCCACATCTTCTTAAGGCAGTTGTCTGTTGATGGGTACTTGGGTTGTTTCTATGTCTTAGCTATTGTAAAGATTGATGCTATGAACATTAGGGTGCATGTATCTTTTCTAATTAGAGTTTTCATTTTTTCCCAGATATATATATCCAGGAGTGGGATTGCTGGATCATACGGTAGCTCTATTTTTAGTTTTTTAAGGAAGATTCATACTGTTTTCCATAGTGGCTGTACCAATTTACCTTCCCACCAACAGTGTACAAGGGCTCCCTTTTCTCCACACCCTCTCCAGCATTTATTATTTGCAGACTTTTGATGATAGCCATTCTGACTGGTGTGAAGTGATACTTCATTGTAGTTTTGATTTGCATTTCTCTAATAATTAGCAACGTTGAGCATATTTTCATATGCCTGTTGGCCGTCTGTATGACTTCTTTGGAGAAATGTCTATTTAGGTCTTCAGCCCATTTTTTTGATTGGGTTGTTTGATCATCTCAATAGACACAGAAAAATCATTTGATGAAATTCAACATCTATTCATGATAAAAGCTCTCACCTAAGTGGGTATAGAAGGAACATATCTCAACATAATAAAAGCCATTTATGACAAACCCACAGCCAACATCATACTCAACAGTGAAAAGCTGAAAGGCTTCCTGCTAAATTTAGGAACAAAACAAGGACACCTACCATCACTACTTCTATTCAGCATAGTATTGGAAGTCCTAGCCACAGCAGTCAGACAAGAAAATGAAATAAAATTTATCAAAATTGAAAGGGAAGAAGTAAAATTATCACTACTGAAGATGGCATAATACTCTATATAAAGAACCTTATATTTTCCACACAAAAACTATTCGAATTAATACATGAATTCTGCAAGGTAGCAGGATACGAGAATAATATACAGAAATCTGTTGACCATTTCTATATCTTCTTTGGAGAAATGTCTATTCAAATCCTTAGGCCAACTTTTAATTGGGTTATTTGGGTTTTTTTGCTATTGAGTTGTAGAATTTCCTTATGTATTTTAGAGATTAAGCTAGTGTCAGATATATCATTTGCAAATATTTTCTCCCATTCCATAAGTTACCTTTTCATTTTGGTAATTGGTTCTTTGCTGTTCAGTAGCTTTTTGGTTTGATGTAATTCCACTTGTGTGTTTTGCTTTTAGTTCCTGTATTCTTTGTTTCATATCTAAAAAAATCATTGCCAAGGCCAGTGTCAAGAAGCTCTCCCACTGTTTCCTCCTATGAGTTTTACAGTTTCAGGTCTTATGTTTAAGTCTTTAACCCAATTTGAGTTTATTTTTATGTATGGTGTGAGATAAGGGTCCAATTTCATTCTTTTGCATATAGATGCCCAGTTTTCTCAACATCATTTATTAAAGAGACTATCCTTTCCCCACTGTATTATTCATGGTACCCATGTCAAGGATCAGTTGGCCAGATATGTTTATGTTTACTCTCATCTGTTTTTTCTTTTTCATTGGTCTTTTTGTATTTATGCCAATATCATAACATTTGATTACTATAGTTTTGTAATATATTTTGAAATCAAGAAGTGTGATGCCTTCATCTTTTTTATGCTTGCCCAAAATTGATTTGGCTATATTGGAGTCGTTCGTGGTTCCATTTGAATTTTAAGATTGTTTTATCTTTTTTTGTGGGGAAAAAATGCCACTGGTATTTTGATGGGAATGGTATTAAATCTGTAGATCACTTTGGAGAGCATGGACATTTTAACAGTATTAATTCTTCCAGTCCATGAACTTAGGATGTCTTTACCTTTTTGTGTTTGCTTTCATTTCTTTCCTCAGTGTTTTATAGTTTACAGTGTGCAAGTATTTCACCTCCTTGGGTAAGTTTATTCTGAAATAATTTATTCTTTTTGATGCTGTCGTAAATGGAATTGGTTTCTTAATTTCCTTTTTAGATAGTTCATTGTTAGTATAGAGAAATGTAACTGATTTTTTGAGAAATGTATATTAATTTTGTATCCAGCAACTTTGCTGAATTTATTTTTTAGTTTTAACAGATTGTTTGGGAAGGCACTAGGGTTTTCCACATATAAGATCTTGTCATCTGCAAACAGAGATAATTCATATCTTCCTTTCCAAATTGGATTATTTCTATTTCTTTTTCTCACCAAATTGCTCTGGCAAGGATGTTCAGTACTGTGCTGAATAGGAATGGTGAGAGTGGGCACTCCTGTCTTGTTTCTGATCATAGAGGCAAAACTTTCAACCATTCACAACTGGGTGTGATGTCAGCTGTGGACTTGTCATATATATACTTTATTGTGGTGAGGTAAGTTTCTTCTATACCTAATTAATTGTTTTACCATGAAAAGATGTTGAATTTTGTCATATGCTTTTCATGCATCTATTGAGATAACCATGTGATTTTTATCCTTCATTCTGTTAATGTGGTATATCATATTAATTCATTTGTATATATATTAAACATCCTTGCATCCCAGGGAAAAATCCCACTTGGTCAGGGTCAGAGTGTATGGTCCTTTTAATGTGCTGTTGAACTTGGTTTGTTAATGTTTTGTTGAGAATTTTTGCATCCATGTTAATCAGAAATATTGGCCTGTGTTTTTTTTCTCTTTTGATGTCTTTGTCCAGTTTTGCTATTATCGTGATTCTGACCTCATAAAATAAGTCGAGAAGTGTTCTGTTCTTATTTGTCAAGATTCTTTTGGCTATTCAGGGTCTTTTGTGAATCCATACAAATTTTAAAATTATTTGTTCTAGTTCTATGAAATATGCCATTGGTATTTTGTTAGGGATTGCATTGAATTTGTAGATTGCCTGGGGTAATATGTTTATTTTAAGAATATTAATTCTTCCAATCCATGAACATAGTATATCTTTCCTTCTGTTTGTGTCATTTTCATTTTCTTTCATCAGTGTCTTATAGTTTTCCAAGTACAGATGTTTTACCTCCTTAGGTAAGTTTATTCCCAGATATTTTCTTCTTTTTCATGCAATTGTAAATGGTATTTTTCCTTAATTTCTCTTTCTGGTAGTTCATTGTTAGTGTATAGAAATACAACATAATTTCTGTATATTAATCTTGTATCCTGCAACTTAACTAAATTCATCAATGAGCTTTAATAGTTTCTTGATGGCATCTTTAGGGTTTTCTATGTATAGTATCATGTCATATGCAATCAGTGACAGTTTTACTTCTTTTCCAATCTGGATTCCTTTATTTCTTTTTCTGGTCTGATTGCTGTGGCTAGGACTTCCAAAACTATGTTGAATAAAAGTGGCAACAGTGGGCATCCTTGTCTTATTACTGATCTTAGAGGAAATGCTTTCATCTTTTCATCATTGAGTCTGATGTTAGCTGTGTGTTTGTCATATATGGCCTTTATTATGTTGAAGTATATTCCCTCTATGCCCACTTTCTGGAGAGTTTTTATCGTACATATATGTTGCATTTTATCAAAAGCTTTTTCTGCATCTATTGAGATGATCATATGGCTTTTATTCCTCAATTTGTTAACATGATGTATCACATTGATTGATTTGCAGATATTGAACCATCCTTGTATCCCAGGGATAAATCTCACTTGATCTTGGTGTATCATTGTTTTAATATATTGTTGGATTTGGTTTGCTAATATTTTGTTGAGGATTTTTGCATCTATGTTCATCAGCAATATTGAGCTGTAGTTTTTTTAATTATTATTTTATTTAATTATTTTGGCTTAGTCGGGTCTTAGTTGCAGCACATGAGATCTTTCATTGTGGCACGTGAGCTCTTCGTTTTAGCATGCAGGCTTCTCTGTAGTGGCACATGGGCTTCTGTCTAGTTGTGGCACGTGGGCTCCAGAGTGCATGGGCTCTGTAGTTGTGGTGCGCAGACTCCAGAGCACGTGGGCTCTGTAGTTGCAGGCATGGGCTTAGTTGCCCTGCAGCCTGTGAGATCTTAGTTCACAGACAAGGGATCAAACCTGCGTCCCCTGCATTGGAATGCAGATTCTTAACCACTGGGCCACCAGGGAAGTCCCTGACCTGTAATTTTTTTGGTGATATCTTTTCCTGGTTTTTGTATTGGGGTGATGCTGGCCTTATATCAGTAGAATGAGTTTGGAGGCTTTCCTTCCTCTGCAGTTTTTTGGGAATAGTTTGAGAAGGATAGGTGTTAACTTTTCTCTAAGTGTTTGATAGAACTCACCTGTGAAGCCATCTGGTCCTGGATTTATGTTTGTTGGGAATTTTTTTTTTATTACTGATTCAATTTCATTACTGGTAATCAGCCTGTTCATATTTTCTACTTCTTCCTGGTTCAGTCTTGGAAGATTGTATGTTTCTAGGAATTTGTCTATTTCTCTTATGTTGTCCATTTTATTGGCATATAGTTGTTCATAGTAGTCTCTGTAACTTATTGCAGAGCTGTCTATTTCTACCTTCAGTTTGGTCAACTTTTGCTTCATATATTCTGGAGTTCTGTTTTAGTTGTATATGTGTTTATATTGTTTACATCTTGTGATGGATTAAAACTTTTACCAATATATAATGTCTTCATTGTCTCTGGTAACAATTTTTGTCTTAAAGCCTATATTTTCTGATATTAGCATAGCCACCTCAGGTCTCTTTTAATAACTTTGCATGAAATAACTTTTTTCTATTCTCTCACTTTCAACTTATTTATGTCTTTGGATCTAAGGAAGTCTCTTGTAGACAAAATATAGTTGGATCATGTTTCCTTTTTTTAAAATCCATTTTGCCATGTCTGCCTTTTTATTGGAGAGTTTAATCTATTTGTATTGAATGCAATTACAAATGAAGGACTTAACTTCTACTATTTTGCTCTTTGTTTTCAGTATGTCATATGTTTCTTGTTCTTCACTTCCACCATTACTGCCTTCTTTATATTTGAACTTTTTCTTGCCTACCATTTTGATTCTTCTCTTATTTACTTTTCTATATATATTTTAGTTATTGTCTTATTGGTTAACTTGGGGATTACAATTAATGTCCTAAATTTATAACAGTCTAGTTTGAATTAATGCTCAGTTTCAATAATATACAAAGTTTCTATTCCTATACAGCTGTAACCCCCCTTATGTTGTCATTGTTACAAATTTTATCTGTATACCTTATGAGTCCATTAACATATTTTTATGATTATTTTTTTCTGTATTTTAAATCAAAATAGGAGTTACAGACCAAAAATATTGTAATACCTTTGTAATTCCTTTCATGTTTACCTATATACTTACTTTCTAGTGTTATTTCATTTCAGCATGAATTGTTCTCTTTAGCATTTCCTGTAGGGCATATCTACTAACAACAAAAGCTTTTAGTTTCTGTTTATCTGGAAATATCTTAATATCTCCTTCCCTTTTTTTTTTTTTTTTTTTTTTTTTTTTGGTACGCAGGCCTTTCACTGTTGTGACCTCTCCCGTTGCGGAGCACAGGCTCCAGATGCGCAGGCTCAGCAGCCATGGCTCACGGGCCCAACCGCTCCACGGCATGTGGGATCTTCCCAGACTGGGGCACGATCTCTCTTTGAAGTATAGTTTGACACCTTTATAACTTTTGACAGTATTTTCTTTCAGCACTTTAAATATGACTGCCTTCTGGCCTCCATATTTCTTATGAGAAATTGAGTGTTTTTCTCATTGAGAATCGCTTCTACTTTGCTGCTAGTTTTAAGATTTTCTTTGTCTTTGCATTTTGGCAGTGTAATTATAATATGTCTAGATGAGGATATCTTTAGCTTTTCCTACTTGGAGTTCATTGAGCTTCTTAAATGTGTAGATTGATGTCAAGTGTCAAAATGTGGGAAATTTTCAGCCATTTTTTTCAAATATTATTTCTGTTCCTTTTTCTCTCTTGTTACCTGTGACTCCCACTCTGTGTATGTTGGTGTGCTTCAAGGTCTCCTACAGGCATCTTAGGTTGTGTTCATTTTTTAAAATTCTGTTTACTTTCTTCTCAGACTGAATAATCTTAATTGAACTGTCTTCAAGTTTGCTGATTTTTTTCTTCTGCCTGCTCAAATTTGCTCTTAAAACCTTCTTATGAACTTTTAATTCTGAGTATTGTTCTTTTTGTTCCAGAATTTTTATGTTTCCTTCTTATAATTTCTATCTCTTTATTGATATTCTCTATTTGTTGAGACATCGTTCTCTCGATTTCCTTTAGTTCTTTTCTCATAGTTTCCTTTAGCTCTTTGAGCATACTTAAAATAGTTGCTTTAAATTCTTTGTTTAGTGTGCTGAATTGGGCGATTGGGATTGACATGTATACACTGATGTGTATAAAATTGATGACTGATAAGAACCTACAGTATAAACAAACAAACAAACAAACAAAAACAACTAATACTGAACTTTCTTTGGGTTGTTTGTATGGAAATATGTTAATATAAATGTTTCAGACATTAAAAAATAAGTCTTCGTTTAGTAAGTCCAATGTCTTGGCTTACTCAGAGACTGTTTTTTTTTTTTTTCTGTAAATGAGCCATACTTTCTTATTTCTTTATATTCCTCATTTTCTGTTGAAAACTAGATATTATGATAACTCTATAAATCAGGTTCATTCCCCTCTCCAGAGTTTGTTGGTGCACTTTGTTGTGTGTTGTAAGTTTTGTTTGTTTAGTGACTCTTCAAAACTATTTTTAGAAACTGTAGTTTTTAAAAATTTTTGGTCACTAACATCTCTGTTCTGTAATCTTAGTGGCCAACTAGTGATTTTCCAGATACTTTCTTAAATATCTGGGGCCAAAAATAATTTAAAAGACACTCACCAAGTCCTTATAGATTGGCTGTATTGGGACACTTTTTCAGTGCTTAGATCTGCAATTTACATTTTGCTTCATCCTTCACTTCCTGCATGCATGAACCAAAAGATCAGCTGGAGATGAAATCTTAGAATCTTATCAGTATTTTCTGAGCATGCATCTCTCCCTGAACATGTGTGTGGCTATATGGATTCTCTATTATATGTGGGTGCTTTTAAAAGTACTTATTCTCCCATGTTTCACCTTTCCAGGCTTTTTGGTCTGTCTGTTGCTTACCCCTTCTGTTATCTCTTGTCCCAGGAGACTTCAGCAGTAGGTCTACCTGTAAATGATTTCAACAAGTGTTGCCTGATAGGCCACTTCTTCCTTGAGAAAGTTCCACATCAGGCAAAAAAAGGCAACTCCTTAGACAGCCCCTCTGGAAACCTCCAGATGGGTCAAATCACAAAAATAAATTTCTTTGAGAATAAGTTCTATATTGCCCTCTGGCTCCAGAAAATTTCACCAGAAACACAGGCAGCCATCCATATGGCTGCCTCTGAGCTACTTAGTGTAGGATGGTAAGTGGTAAGTTAAAATGCCACAACAATTTCTTCCTGAAAGTTAGCAACTTTTTTACTCATTAAATGTTCCCTTGGTTATTATAAGTTTTTAGTTATTAGATTACAGTGTTCTAAAACATTTGATTCTGACAATTTTTGCCATCTTAATTCTTCCTTTGATGGAGGGATAAAGTTTTGAAGTTTCCTGCTCCACCATTTTCAGTGACATCACTACCATGAGAAATTTTACTCTTAAGCCAACTCACACAGAGATTTGAAGTTCTATGTCACAGTATTTGGGTGGTCTAATAAATACCATGTAGATAATTCTGAGGTCCCCAAAACAGAGTGAACCCAGGTACATTGCTCAAACAAATCCCTGGGGAAAACTACATTTTCCTTAGGTCTTAAAGAATTTCCACAGATGAAGCTTCAAATAAAATATGAACCTCACAGTGAAAAATCATCAAACACACATGAGGAAATTATGTTCAAGGACCAAGTGTTCTAACTTGTCAAAACTCCCAGGAACTTCAGATTTTTGAATTTTAGGATCGTTTTGACAATCAATATGGATAAATTTCAAACAAGAATATATATATATAAATTAAAAGTAATGCTATATATTTATAAATACGTATGTAGTAATGTATAAACATGCAAATGAGTAATATACACACTCGGTATAGTGGTTACCTCTGAGGAAGGGGGAAGGATGGGGGTGAATTTCTGATTGTATCCATAAATGTTATTACCTTAAAAAGATATGAAAGAATTATTACATATGTGGCATAGCAAATATATGGTACACATGGTATTTGATATATAATTTTACAACTTTTCTCTACTTTTTTGTAAATTTAAATTTTTCACAATTTATTTTAAGATAATCTTCAGGTGAATTTTCTGAGTGATCTTGTCTTAATATCACTATTTTGAAATTTTAAAATAAATGAATACCCTGTTTCTCCATTTCTCCCACTCCCCACCCTCAGCCTTTGGCAACCACCAAACTGATCTGCATATCAATGAGCTTGGGGTTTTTTTTCCCTTTTAGATTCCACATATAAGAGAGATCATACAGTATTTGTCTTTATCTTTCTGACTTATTTCACTTAGCATAATGCCCGAGGTCCATCCGTTTTATTGTAAATGGCAATATTTCATTATTTTTCTGGCTGAATAATAGTCCATTGTGTATATATATTTACCATAATTTTTATTCGTTCATCCACTAATGGACACTTAGGTTGTTTCCATATCTTGGCTATTATAAATAATGCTTCACTGAACATGGGTGGGCATATATCTCTTTGAGTTAGCGTTTTAATTTTCTTCAGATAAATACCCAGATGTGGAATTGCTAGATCATATGGTAGTGCTATTTGTAGTAATTTAAGGAATGTCCATACTATTTTCCATACTGGCTGCAGTTTAAGGAATGTCCATACTATTTTCCGTCCTGGCTGCACCAACTTACAATTCTACCAACAGTGCACAAGGCTTCCTTTTTCTCCACATCCTCGTCAACATTTCTTATCTCTTGTCTTTTTGAGAAAAGCCATTCTAACAGGTGTGAGGTGATGTGTCTTGTGGTTTTCATTTACATTTCCCTGATGATTAACAATGTTGAGCATCTTTTCATGTACCTTTTGGCCATCTGTATGTTTGCTTTGGAAAAATGTCTACTCAGATCTTTAAATCAGATTGTTTCATTTTTGGAATTGAATTGTATGTGTTCTTTATGTATGTTGTGTATTAACTCCTTATTGGATATATGATTTGCAAATATTTTCTCTCATTCTGTAGGCTGCCTTTTAATTTTGTTGATAATTTAATTTGCTGTCTAGAAACTTTTTAGTTTGATGCAGTCCTATTTGCTTATTTTTGCTTTTGTCTCCCTTGGCTGAGGAGACATATCCAGAAAAATATTGCTAGGATTGATGTCAAAGACCATAACTGCCTATGGCTTTTTCTAGGAGTTTTATGGTTTCAGGTCTTAAATTTGTCTTTAATCCATTTTGAGTTCCTTTTTGTGTATGGTGTAAAATAGTGGTTGTGTTTTATTCTTTTGCATGTGGCTGTCCAGTTTTCCCAACACCTTTCACCATTGTATATTCTTGGCTTGTTTGTCATAAATTAATTGACCATATATGCGTGGGTTTATTTGGGGGCTCTCTATTCTGTTCCATTGATCTATGTGTCTTGTTTTTATGCCAATACCATACTCTTTAAACTACTATAGCTTTGTAATATAGTTTGAAGTCAGGGAGTGTGATGCCTCCAGCTTTGCCCTTCTTTCTCAAGATCTTTTGGCTATTTGGTTTTTGTGGTTCCATACAAATTTTAGGATTATTTGTTTTATTTCTCTGAAAAATGCCATGGGAATTTTGACAGGGCTTTGATTGAATTTGTAGGTTGCTTTGGGTAGTATAGACATTTTAACAATATTGATTCTTCCAATTCATGAGTATGGAGTGCCTTTCCATTTGTTTGTATCTTCTTCAGTTTCTTTCATTAATGTTTTGTAGTTTCCAATATACAGGTCTTTCATCTACTGGATTTAATTTATTCCTAAGTATTTTGTTCTTTTTGATGCAGTTGTAACTGGGATTGTTTTTTTTTAATTTCTCTTTCTGAGAGTTCATTATTAGTGTGTAGAAATGCAATAGATTTTTGTGTGTTGATTTTTTATCCTGCCACTTTACTGAATTTATTAGTTCTAACAGTTTTTTGATTGCGTCTTTAGGGTTTTCTATATATAATATTATGTTAAAATCAAATAGTGATAATTTTACTTCTTCCTTTCCAATTTGGATGCCTTTTATTTCTTTTTCTTGCCTAATTGCTCTGGCTAGGACTTCCAATACCGTGTTGAATAGAAGTGGTGAGAATGCGCATCCTTGTCTTGTTCCTGATCTTAGAGGAAAGGTTTTCAGCTTTTTACCATTATGATGTTAGCTGTGGGCTTGTCATATATGACATTTATTATGATGCTGTACATTCCCTCTACACTGACATTGCTGAGAGTTTTTTACAATAAACGGATGTTGAATTTTGTCAAGTGCTCTCTCTGTGTCTATTAGGGTGATGATATAATTTTTATCCTTTATTTTGTTAATGTGGTATATCACAGTGACTGATTTGCAGATGTTGAACCACTCTGTCATTCCTGGAATAAATCCCTCTTGATCATGGTGTATGATCCTTTTAATGTGTTGTTGAATCTGGTTTGCTAATATTTTGTTGAGAATTTTTGCGTCTATAGTCATCAGGGATATTGACCTCTAATTTTCTTTTCTTTTGGTGCCCCGTCAGGTTTGTTATCAGGAGAATACTGGCCTCAGAACATGAGCTTGGAAGAGTCCCTCCTCGTATTTTTTGGAAATGTTTGAGAAGGACTAGTATTAATTCTTCTTTGAATGTTTGGTAGAATTCACCAGTGAAGCTGTCTGGCCCTAGACTTTTATTTGTTGGAAGGTTTTTGAATAAATTTTTCTACAGTTAGTATTAAGAGACAGAACACGTCATATAGAAGGGAAAGAAGGAATGACAGTGACTCAGAATTTTTCAGAATTGATGAAAAATAGAAACCACATCTTCAGAAACCCCAGTAAATTTAAAGCAACTTAAGAGAAATATATACATACCTAAACACATCATAGTAAAGTTGTATACATTAAACTCATACAGAAAATATTAATAGGAGCTACATAAAAATAAATTTCATTCAAATAAATATCAATTATACACGCAGCTAATTCTCAATAGCAATAATGAAAGAAACAAAACTGTCTATCTAGAGTGCTTAGAGAATTAGAGGAAAAAGTTACATGATGTTAGGCATTGGAGCTAACTCATAGGTAACAGGAAATATAGGGCATAGAAAACAAGTGAAACAATGTCATAAATATTCAGTGAGACAAATTCTGAACGTAGGACATTATTTAAAACAGTCAGCCCAGTCTCTTCAAAAGGTCAGTGTCATGAAAAACGTTCAACAGGACAAACTGTTGTAGATAAATGAGATTTAAGAAATGTAACAGCAACTAATAGAATATGTGATCCTTGATTGGAACCTGGTTTGTAAAACTGCTGTATACCACATTTTGGAACAACTGGGAAAATTTAAATATGGAGGGGATCAGATACAGGGAATTATAGTTAATCTTATTATAGCAATGATGGTATTTTGATTATGTAGGAAAATGTTCTTATACTATGAAGATGCATGGTAAATTATTTAGGTTGACATGGTATAATTTACTTTGAAAGGTTTAGACAAAACTGTAAAAGAAAATATTTATTTATTGAACCGAGGTCTGTATATAGGTGTTTATTTTCTTATTCTATCTTTATGTATGTTCTAAATGTTCATTAAAAATTTAATGAAAAGAATGAGTTTGGAATAAAGGCATTTCAGATAAATAATAATAGAGATATTTTCCAAAAGTAAGTTCACAAAAAGAAATTTTAAAATTGTATTTTGGGCAGAAACGATGATGTTTTGAGATGCAGTAAGAATGAAAAGCAGCAGAAGGGGTAAATATGTGTAAATCTAAATAAACATTGGCTTAAAAAGAATATCTTGCAAGATGAGAACATAAATTATTAAATAAATGACAATACAAGATTGTGAGTTGGGAAGAGGTGATTAGAGTTTAAAATGTTTTGAGATTGGGAGGAACATTAAGAGTTCTTCATTTTATTTTATTTTTTAATAAAAATGTGTAGGGTAACCACTAACATAGTAGAAATAGAGTATGTAACTTTTGAAGTAGCAGATTCTTAAAACATGGAATGAGGAAAAATACTCAAGTCAATTCATAAGACAGAGAGGAGAGAAAAGTAGATGAGGTTAGAAAGGTAGAAAGCACAAAATAAAATGGAAGATACATTTAAATAGGTCATTTGTTACAAAAATGTAACAAGATTAACACTCAAAGGACAAAGATTTTCAGACTGGATACAAAAAGAATCTAATCATATCCTGTTTGCAAGAAACATATCTAAAACTAGGATACAGAATGATTGAAACTAAGAGTATAAAAAATTACATGCCATGCTAGCTAATCAAAATTTTCTGGTGTAGCTTTATTAAACTCTGAAAAATAGAACTTCATCAAAATGGTAACTTCATACTGATAAAATATCTAATTCAACAGGAATGCATAACAATTATATTCTGTAATCACTTAATAACAATTTTAAAATATATAAATAAATATTCAATGAATTACATGGAGAAATAGATATGTCCATCACCATGGTGGAAGATTTAAAGATTATAAGTGTTAGATTACGGAACAAAAAAAAAAAAAACCAAGTGACACAGAAGTTTCAACAATACAATAAGCTTAATTTAAAGCATGCATATAAAACACTGCACCTAACAATTGCCAGAATATACATTCTTTAGAACAAAACTAGAACATTTACTGAAACTGACCACACAAAAGTTTATAAATCAAATCTCAACAAATTTCAAAGAGTTGTTCTATAGATTATGTTCTTTGACCATAATACAAGGAAGTTAGAAATCAATAGCAAAATGACAACTAGAAACAACAACAAAAAGTATTTTGAAATTTAGGCACACTTCAAAATAATCTATGGATTAAAGAGGTCAATATGGAGGTTATAAAATATTTACAACCGAACAGTAATAAACATATTTTACTACAGCTTCATTAACATCTTGGGATCAAATTTGCATTGGGTTGACCCTAACAAACACATTATGTCATTACGTCTTCAGGAAAATGTTATGAGATTTTCCATTTTGTAGACAAAGAAACTACCTTCAGGAGGGTGAGAACTAGCCTTGTCAATATACATCACAATATTACTCATATTTTCAGGTTTTTAACTCAATCACTTCTTTCTGGCTACAAAAGTGTTAAACATTTGTTGTAAATTAATTCCAGCAACACAGATGCATACATCCCCTGTGTCTTCTCTCCTTTTACCTCTCTATACAAAATATCTTGGGCTGATTTTTGGATTAACAATACATCTAGTCTATCTTTCCATGCTTTTTCACTTAATATATCATGCCAGTCTATTGCAGTTACAAATCTAATCTCTTCTTTTTAAAGATTGCCTAGTTTTCCATTTGTTTCTGGGTGAGGGACATTGTGCTTCTTTCTCATTTTTACAAACTAGCTACAGTAATCAACTTTCCCCATACAATTTGCAACTTGAGGAGGGAGTATATCTATATGATGTCCTAGACCTAAAACTTTTACCAAAAAGCCTGAAAATTGTATATTATTTATTTCAAATAAATCTTCCAAACATTGTAAATATATTCCTGCCAAAAATGTATTAGTGTCTAGTTCCTCACACCTTTGCAAGCATGGGCTGTTCTTTGTATTTTTAATTTTTGTGGAGTTTGATAGAAAAATTTTTCAGTTAGCAATATAACTTATTTTATATTTTACATTTTAATAATATAACTAATTTTAATGCTCACGTAGCATTCTATCCTATGACTGTGACATGATTGAACCATTTCATATTGTTGACCATCTAGGATGTTTATCATTTTCCCTATAATAAAATATACAAGAGTGAACATTGTGGTAGGCTAAAAGTTGCCCCCTGAAAATTATCCATGGCTTAATTCCTGGAACCTGTGAATGTTATCTTACATGGCAAAAAAAAAAAAAGGTTATTTTGGGTTTGAATAAGGAAATTGAGATGGTGAGATTATCCTGGATTAGTAGAGATGGCTCTAAGTGCAATCAGAATGTCTTTTTAAGAGAGATGCAGAGGGATATTTCACACAAAATAGGAGAAGACAGACACAGAAGAGGAGAAGGCAATGTGACTACAGAGGCAGAGATTGGGGCATGCCAAGGAATGCTGGCAGCCACCAGATGCTGGAAGAGGCAAGAAAGGGATTGTTTCTGAGAGCCTCTGGCACAGTTCTGCCAACACCTTGATTTTAGCTTGGTTATACTGATTTTGGATTTCTGCCCTCCAGAATTGGGAGAGAATAAATATCTTGTTCTCAGCCACCCAGTCTGTGGCAATTTGTTACATGAGCAATAGAAAACTAATACTAACATCCTTTTAGTTATTTTTATTTCTTAAAGTATATTTTTCATATATATCATTTGACTCAACTTACCAAAGAATTAAGAAATTTGCCCTCTTTCTTCTGTCCCCAAATTTATGATTTTAATGACAGAACCTACAGAACTGTGTATATATGTGTGTATGTATGATTGTGTGTGTGTGTGCATGCGCATGTGTGCGCACATTGCATATCTGGTGATGTCTAAAGAGTTTCTCTTTCTCCTTGCAACTTTATTGCTGCCCTACCCCTGCCATTTCTAAATTCTGGGTTATAACAGATGAATTAAGCTGGTGATTTTCAAAGATGACAATTTTAATTAGTTTTGAACATCCTTTACTGTTTCATTAGGGTAAATTTTTATAACTGGAAATGCTGACTTAAATAGAATGTCCCAATTTAATTCAATTTCATAAGTGGCACCAAGAAAACTGTACCAATTTACAGGACATAAATTGCAATTGAATAATAAGGCATGGGGGAGTAAGGAATGTAGCCATCCTGACATTATTTCACAAAGGATGGGCACTAGTTTCTGTCAAGGACCATCTTTCAGGCTTTAGCCACAGTTAGTTGATTACTAGTGATTAGTAATTGACAAGAGCTTATGCACAAGTGCCTCCTGAAGCAGCTTTGCAGCAACTCATAAGAAGACCACAATGCTTGGATTTAACCAACCTAGGTATCCATCTCAGCACCAGGAGGGGGAAGGACAAATCTTAAGGAACGTATGAGGATATTTAAAGCAAAATTGAGGCAGGAGGTAGATGGGTCTCCCCAGGGTAAGCAAGTGGACATTCATTCCCTGTGGACCGATACTCCAAGATGAGAATAGCAGGACAATCGAGAGAGGAGGCTGGGCCCTGCCCAGATAGAAGATAAGAGACCACATATTTCTCATTCTCGAAGTCAATGAGACCTTCCTGACTAACACAGGGTATGGAGGGATATAGGGAGGTGGATTTGGGGATCAGTCAGAGGGACCGAGAGAAGTAGGTGGCTCTGGAGAAGTAGGGATACTATCAGGCTTAGGAGGAGCTAGGTTTCCCCCCTGAGAGACAGGAGAGCTTAGAAGTTTTCTGGTTCCCCAGGTTTTGAATTACAAGAGCTGTATAGGGCTGGATTTTGGTAAAGGACCGTGAAAGCCTGAATATAGGTAACCTCAGTCCACTTTCCCATCCTGTGGCAATAAAGACCTAATTGTAGAACAGTATTATAATTTAGAGACCCATTTTCAGGCCATTTTTCTCCATTCCCCAACTTATACAAAGGCCAGGCACTGTTACAGTAGAACTTAAGTTTTTCCTTTCTTAGCCCTCTATTTTAAAAAAATTCCATTTCTAGGATTTCCCTGGTGGTGCATTAGTTAGGAGTCTGCCTGCCAATGCAGGGGACACAGGTTCAATACCTGGTCCATGAAGATCCCACATGCCATGGAGCAACTAAGCCCGGGTGCCACAACTACTGAGCCTGAGCTCTCGAGCCCATGAGCCACAACTAATGAGCCTGCACGCCACAACTACTGAAGCCTGAATGCCTTAGAACCCACGCACCTCAACTACTGAGCCCACGTGCCACAACTACCGAAGCCTGCACGTTCTAGGGCCCGTGTGCCACAACTACTGAGCCGACATGCTACAACTGCTGAAGCCCACGCACCTAGAGCCCATGCTCCACAAGGGAAGCCACTGCAATGAGAAGCCCACACACCACAACAAAGAGTAGCCCATGCGCAGCAACAAAGACCCAATGCAGGGCCCCCCCAAAAAATTCCACTTCTTAAGGATACACTCCAGAGGTGTTCCTGCTGTCTTGGAGGGGGATCCTGCCCTGTTGAGTAACCTGCAACTGAGAACAAGAGAGTGCTCCTAGAAATGGAATCCGGCGTCCCAGAAACATTTACCAAGAGGCTTTAACCTGAAGGGGTTCAGGGCATCCCCCAAATTCCCTTTGAACCTGATGGGGTTTCAAGCATCCTCTAGTCCTCATCGATTTCTGACTAGATGTCTCTGGTCTTCCGTGGTACCTTGCCCAAGGTGTCTCCCCATGTAACCAGGGGAGGACATTTGAACTAATGCAGACCAGTTGCCAAGACTTTCCTTAGGAGGGATCCCATGGCTATAGAGCTTATGTCCTATGATGTCTTCCTATGCTGGGGTGTATTCCTCATGACTGAGCATCTACAAAATTTATAATTCGGGCTTCTGGATGGCGGCCAGCCCAATAGGCTGTCCGTAGCAGTGTGTATGCTGCCAATGCCTGGACTAAAGGGGGTCTGATTGATGCGAAGAAGAACCCTTGGAGAAATTGGAGTTGAGTGCTATGGAAGGTGGCATGGGGTTCAAGGCTCGAAGGGCAGGAGATGGAGAAATTCTCATAGTAAATTTCCAGGTGTTGAGTGAGGTGAGAGACTAGACAGAAGAACCTCAAATCCTTTGTCCTGTCTAGCAGCTAAGATAGAATTAGGAATTGTCTGACAATTTTGTCTGACACAGCAGCACTGGGTTTGGCAGTGGTAGGGCCCAGGAATCATTTAAGAATGATATCCAGGAAATCCTTCCCTAAAAGGGCACAGAGATATGAAGTGAGAAAGAGACCTTCTTGTGTGAGTAAAGTGGGAAGGAAAAGCGTAATGGAGTGTTCCATACGGGGCAGTGAGAGAGGGAGAGCGAGAGAAAGAGAGAGAGACCCCTGGGGCTCCTGCACGGTCGGAAATCACACTTCCACCAGGTCCCAAAGGACAGCGTCAGCTGTCACCCAAGCGTTATTTTAATCTGCACAGCCTGGGGAATCCCCCTGCCACCCCCAGTGTTGGAGGGAGCCATAACACTGTAGGCAGACAGAGGTTATGCCCTGCAGGTCTTGAAAAGAATGCAAAGCGGAGAGTGAAAGAAAGAAAGCAAGCGCAAAAGTCAGAGCCCTCAAGCCGCAGCTGGGCGAAGCCCGCGGTTTACCTTGAAGTCCCAGGTTTCGGCAACAAATATGATCTCTGGTGGCCTCGGCCTTCAGCAGCTTGAAGCAGGGCTTTGGTTCCCACACCGGCAATCCAATCCAGGCCACAACGGCGAAAGTGCCAAACCCTAACCACTAGACCACTGGTCAGTGACAATGCCCTGGCCCTTCAGCTTTGCAGAAAAGAATTCCCACAGAGATGGAAAGCAGTGACACAGGTAAAGTGTTTATTAGGAGGAAAGAAAAAGTGTACAGTACGTGTAGATAGACGCACGGGCAGACTCAGAGAGTCATGCCCTCATGGTAGTTTAAATCACTTATATGGGGCATTTCTTCCAGGTTTCCTTTGGCCAATCATTTTGATTTGCCTGGTTTAGAGTACGTATTTGGTATATCTCAGGATCCTCCCATGTGTGCACATGCATCTCTCAGCCAAGATGGATTCCGCCAAAGAGGCATATGGGTAGCTTAGCATCACTTGCCTTTTGACCTCCAAGGAGCTTTCTAGTCGGGAAGGTCTCCTTGACTTCAAGGATGAGAAATATGTGGTCCCTTATCTTCTAGCCTCCTCTCTCGATTGTCCTGCTATACTCATCTTGGAGTATCGGTGCACAGGGAACGAATCTCCAATTCCTTACCCTGGGGGGACCCATCTACCTCCTGTCTCAAAATGAGTAAAGACCATGAAGAGATTTGTCACAAAACAAGAAATAAAGATTGCCAAATAAAGTATTAAAAGTATCTTTAAATTCACATGTAATGAAAGAAACATACTGATTTTCATCTATTGGTGAGGTTCACAGTGGTGAGGTTTTTCATTTAAATTATTGAGTACATAAAATTAGAGGATTTTTAATTTTACAGGCATGCCAATACCTTGCTGTAAGGACTGTAATATTGTATGAATTTTAAGCAGGAGTAATTTGTGGTAAGTATCAATGAACAGAGGAGACCCAAACTTTTGGCTTCAGCACTTTCACTTTTAGAAATACCTCATTAGGAAATTAGGTAGATAAGTGTGACAAGATAAAATATGTCTATGGGTTGGTTATCACAGCTTAACACATTAGCCTCTGTTTATTTTTTCATATTAATATTTTAAAAGTGAGTGACAGTTTAGCTTTCTGGTAGCACTAATAAGTGCTATAGGCAGAATCTAAACCACCAATAATGGGGAGCTCTGGGAGCTTTTAAAGGGAAATGCAGATGCTGATGAGAAGGGACAGTGTGTCCACCTAATAAGGCTCATATCCAAATGTTAGATATCAATTGCTTTCCTCCTTTCTGGATAATTTTATAAATGTCACAAGAATTGCCTCTAAAACTAGACTGCATCATACCAAGAAGGCAAAGGGTTAGGTTCTCCTATCAGCTGCTGTCATTAGACACTGAAAGGGAAGGCAAAAACTGTTAACAAGGAAGTGTACTCAGAGTGTGTACCCTTCTAGGCAACTGAGGACATTACTTCCATGCATGAAGAACTGCTATCTAAGAGATTCTGCCCAGGAATTCTCATCTTCTATCAAGTAGTGACACTGTGATTAGCACCATGCGAGGCACTAGGTTAAAGTGACAAAATGCACAGACATAATTTGGTAGTGATCATGAAAACTAGAGTGTACCATGAATTTCACTAGTATCTTTTATTATTTCATTCCTCTTCTAGTGTAACACTACCTTAAACAGACCTTAAATTCAAAATGTGAAATTGAATTTAAAATAGGTGTTTATCATGAAACTGCAATAATTAGATGATTTTGTGATAAGTTAAAAATAGAACTATAAAGCAAACCACATGATCATATCAATTGATGCAGAAAAAGAATTATAGAATATTCAACTCCTTTTCATGACAAAGACACTCAATAAGCTAAAAATAGAAGGAAACTTCCTCAACATAATAAAGGTCACATGTGAAAAGCCTACAACTATCATTGCACTCAGTGGTGAAAGCCTGACAGCTTTTCCTCTAAAATCAGCAACAAGGCAAGGATGCCCACTCTTACCACTTCTATTCAACATAGTATTGGAAGTCCTAGCCAGAGGAATTAGGCAAGAAAAAGAAATAAAAGGCATTCAATTTGGAAAGCAAGAAGTAAAATTCTCTCTGTAGATGGCTTGATCTTATATGTAGAAAATGCTAAAAATTACATACACACAAACACTGATAGAACCAATGAACGAATTCAGCACTATTCACTATAGCCAAGAGGTGGAAGCAACCAAAATGTCCATTGAAGGATGAGTGGATAAACAAAATATGTATATGCATACAACGGAATTTTATTCAGCACTAAAAAGGAAGGAAATCCTGTCACATGCTTCAATATGGAAATAGCCTTAATGACATTATGCTAAGTGAAATTAGCAAGTCACATAAAGACAAGTACTATATGATTCCACTTATCTGATGTCTCTAAAGTAGTCAAATCATAGCTGCAGAAAATAGAATGGTTTCCATGAGCTAGGGGAAGGGGAAAAGAGGAACTGTTTAATGGGTAGAGTTTCAGGTTTGAAAGATGAAAAAGTTCTGGAGATCTTTTGTACAATAATGTGAATATACTTAACCTATTCAACTGTACACTGAAAAATGGTTAAGATGTTAAATTTTATGTTATGCGGTTTTTACCATAATAAAAAAAAAAACTCAGTATACCTAAAACAAATAAAGAGATTGAATCAGTAGTCAAAAACCTCCCCCAAATAAAAGTCCTGGACCAGTTACTTTCACCAGTGAATTCTATTAAGTATTTAATGAAGAATTAACACCAGTCCTTTGCAAATTCTTCCAAAATAACTGAAGAGAAGGGAACACTTCCTAAAACTCTTTTTGTGAGGCCAGCATTACCCTGATACCACAGCCAGATAAAGATACCACAAGAAAATAAAATTACAATATATTATCCTTTATAACTATAATACCAATATTCTCAACAAAATATTAGCAAAGCCAATCCAACAGCATATTAAAAGGATTATTCAGCATAACCAAATGGGATTTATCCCGGGAATTCAAGGGTGTTTCAACATAACAAAATCAACCAATGTAATACATCACACTAATATAAATGAAGACAAAATGATCATCTCAATTGATACAGAAAAAGCATTTGACAAAATCCAATACCCTTTCATAATAAAGACACTCAGAAAACTAGGAATAGAGGGAGATTTTCTCAACATGATAACAAGTATTTATGAAAATTCCACAGCTAACATCATACTCAATGGTGAAAGTCTAAAGGATTTTCCCCTAAAATCAAGAATAAGACATGATTGCCCACTTTCATTGCTGCAAGTCAACATTGTACTAGAAATTCTAGCCAGAGCTATTAGACAAGAAAAAGAAAAGACATACAAATTGGAAAGGAAGAGGTAAAACTGCTGATATGATCTTTTATACAGAAAATCCCAAATAATCCACAAGAAAGCTATTAGAGCTAACAATCCCAACTCAGCAAAGTTGCAGGGTACAAAACACACTCAAAAAGTCACTTGTGTTTCTATACAGAAGCAATGAACTACCCAAAACGGAAATTAAGAAAGCAATTCCTTTTACAGTAACATCTAAAATAATTAAATACTTTGTAATAATTTAACCAAGGATCTGAAAGACTTGCTTGCTGAAAGCTACAAAACATTCCTGAAAGAATTAAAGAAGACCTAAATAAATGGATAGACAGTCTGTGTTCATGATAGGAAGACATAACATTGTTAAGATGTCAATGCTTTCCAAAGTGATCTACAGATTCAATGCAATAAAAATTCAAAGAGCCTTTTCTTGCAGAAATGTGAAAGCTGATCTTCAGATTCATATGGAATTGGAAGGGGCCTTGAATAGCCATGACTGTCTTGAAAACTAAAAATAAATTGAGGACTCATACTTCCCAACTTTGAAACTTACTACAAAGCTATGGTAATCAAAAGAGTATGGAAAGCTTGTGTGCAGCAACGAAGACCCAATGCAGCCAGAAATAAATAAATAAATAAACCAAAAAAACAGTATGGTAGTTGCATAAGGACAGACACATAGACAATGGAATAGAATAGAGACCCCAGATATAAACAGAAAATCAGTAGTCAATTGGTTTTCCACAAGGGATGCCAAGACCCTTCCATTGAGAAGGGACAGTCTTTTGAATAAATGGTGCAGGGAAACTGGACATCCAAATGCAGAACAATTAAGTTGGACCCTTATATTACACCATATACAAAAAATAACTCAGAATGAATCCATGACCTAAACTTAAGAGCTAAACCTGTAAAACTCTCAGAAGAAAACATTTGAGAAAATTTAATGATACTAGATTTGACAACAATTTCATGGATATGACAGCAAACAGCACAGGCAACAACAACAACAAAAATACATAAATTGGACTTCTTCAAAATTAAGAACTTTTGTACATCAAAAGATACTATCAAAGAAGTGGATAGACAACCTACTGAATGGGAAAAAATATTTGGAAATGGTATATCTTAAAAGTGATTGATATCCATAATATATAAAGAACTCCTAAAACTAAACAACAAAAAAGCAAACAACACAATTTAAAAATGGGCAAAGGACTTAAAACGTGTCTCCAGAGAACATAACAAATGGCCAATAAGCATGTGAAAAAATGTTCAGCATCATTAGTCATGAGTAAAATGCAAATCAAAAGCACGAGATACCAGTTTACACCTACTAGGATACATATAATTTTTTTAAACTAAAGTAGCAAGCATTGGCAAGGATGTGGAGAAACTAGAACTCTTGCACATTGCTGGTGGAATGTAAAATAGCATGGCTGCAGTGGAAAACAGTTTGTCAGCTTCTCACAAGGTTAAACATAGAACTATCATATGACCCAGCAATCCCACACCAGGCTATATACCCAAAATAATTGAAAGCAGTAACTTGAAATATGTATACACCAGTGTTATAGCATTATTATTCACAATAGCCAAAAGGTGAAAGCAACCTAAGAGCCCATTGGTGGATGAATGCTTACACAAAATATGGTATATACATAAAATGGAATTTTATTTAACCATAGGAAGGAATGAAATTTTGGTATGTACTAAACCATGGATTGGCCTTGAAGACATTATACTTAGTGAAATATGGCAGACACAGAAGCACAAATATTATAGTATTCCACTTGTATAAGGTACCTAGAATAGGCATGTTTATGAAGACATAAAGTAGAATAGTGTTTACCAGGAGCTTAGGGGAGGAGAAAAAGAGGAGTTATTTTTTATTCAGTATAGTGTTTCTGTTTCGAATGATGAAAATGTTTTGGTATAAATAGTAGTGATGATTATACAACATTGTGAATGTATTTAATGCCATTGAATTATACACTTACAAATGACTAAAGTAATAAATATTATGTCATGTATATTTTACCACAGTTTGGTAGAGTGGCAACCTATTTGGAGATAAATAACATAAAATACATTACACCACAATAAACTGCAATTAGTTCAAATATTTAAATGCAAATATTGAAACATAAAAGTACCAGGAGAATTTTTTTACTTATATTCTTGGTGAGAGAAAATGCCATGGCTGGTTAGATAGAAATCAATGGGGGCATTTAAAAAAAAGATTGATAAAGTTAACTGATAATGTTGACATGATTCATAATACCAAAACATTTGCAGGTGAATTAATCTTATATTTAGAAAATCCTAGGAAATCCACTAAGAAACTATTAAAAGCAATAAGTTGAGCAAATTCACATAAAATATCAATATACAAAACACAGTTGTATTTTTATACAGTAGTAATGAGCAAACCAATAAAATTTTAAAAACAACTACAATACCATTAAAAAGAATAAAAAACTTAGCAATAAATTTAACCAAAAAAGTGTAAGATTTGTACACTGAAAACCTACAAACCATTGTTCAAAGAAATTAAAGAACTAAAGAAATGGAAGGACATCCTGTGTTCATGGATTGGAAAACTTAGTATTGTTAAGGTACCAATACTGACCAAATTGATCTATGGATTAAATGCAATCCTTACCACATTACAGCTCCGTTTTTTTTCAGGCATTCACAAGCTGTTCCCAAAACTTATGTGTAAGTGCAAGGGATCCAGAATAGCCAAAATAATCTTTAAAAAGAACAAAGTTGGAGGATTTACACTGTGAGATTTCAATACTTATTACAAAGCTACAATAATCAGGATTGTGCAGTACTGACATAGGGTATATATATATATATATATGTGTGTGTATATGTATATATATATATATACACAGACACACACACACACACACACACACACATATCAGTGGAATAGAATTGAGAGTCCAGAAATAAATCTTTATATTTATTGAGTTTTGACAAGGATTCAAGGACCATACAATGGGGTAAGAATTGTCTTTTCAACAAATGGTGTTGGCACAACTGGATAGGCACATGCAAAAGAATGAATTTGGATCCCTACCTCACACCATATTTTAAAACTCAAAATTGATCAACGTCCTAAATGTAAGACCTAGAACTATAAAACATAGGTATAAATTTATGTGACCTTGAATTAAGTAGTAGTTTCAAACATATGACATGAAAAGCACAAGCAACAGAAGGAAAAATAGACAAACTGGACATCATCAAAATTAAAAACTTGTGCTTCAAAAGGCACAATCAAGTAAGTGAAACACCAACCCACAAAATTGGAGAGAATTTTGCAAATCATACATTTGGTAAGGGACTTGGATCTAAAATGTATAAAAAATGGTTCCAACTCAATAATAAAGGTACAAATCAATAATAAAAAGATAATCCAATTTTTAAATGGTCAAAGGACCTGGATAGACGTTTATCCAAAGAAGATATAAAAGTGGCCAATAAGCACATGAAAAGATGCTCAACATCATCAGCCATTAGGAAAATCAAAACCACAATTAGGTACCATTTCACACCCACTAGGATGACTATAATACTAAAGACAGAAAATAAAGGGTGCTAGAAAGTATAGGGAGATACTGGAATCCTCATACACTGCTGGTGGGAATGTAAAGTGGTGTGGTTGTTTTGGGAAACAGTAACTTCAAAAGGTGACCATACATTCCATCAATTCTACTCCTGGGTATACATCTAAGAGAAATGAAAACATATGTCCAAACAAAATGTTGAACACAAGTGTTCATAACAGCATTATTCATAATAGTCAATAAGTGGAAACAACCCAAATATACATCGCTGATAAATGGATAAATAAAATGTGGCCTGCTTATATCAGGGATAATTTTCAGCAATAAAACAATGATGTACTGATACATGTACATTTAACATACTGTTAAATAACTCTTAGTTGTAAAATAAAAAATTACTATCACCTTCTGTCACTTCCTTTATGGTGACGCAAATAACACTTATTCAGTGGTCAATTTGAGTAAGTACTTGAATAAGGAAGAGGAATGAGTTAAAGGGTATACAGAGACTTGAGGGGAAATAGCTGTCAACACATCTTCAAACAGCATAAATTAAGTCTTCCATCCAAAATTTTGGTTTCAGTTGCAATATATAAAGAGCCTGGAAGTTGTGACTCCCAAAGTCACAACAAGAAAAATCTGAAAACACTGAAAATACCTGGCTTTTCTTGGACCCATCAGATAACTATCATAGGCCAAACCACCACTACAAAATCTGGAGAAACAGACAAATTCAGAGTCATAGTTGAGATCTGCTTACCTGGAGTAGAATCCACTGGAGCCAAAAATGGTAGGAACATTTGAATGGTAACTTTGATAAATTGCTGGAGGCTGAGTGTGGACCATCAAGGGAGTGAGAAATTCTGTGTGTCACAGTCTTACAGGAGCGTTTGTGGATTTGACCTCCAGGAAAACCACTCAGTTCTCATGGTGAAGAGCCAAGAAGTATTCCCTCATGGATACAGCAGAGGGATGGGAAGAACAAACATTTTGAAATACACTCAGAGCATTCTCCATGACAACTGCCTGCTCTGAATGGGAAAAAACTACTAGAGCCTTATCCCACTAGGGGAAAGGCTTTTTTTTTTTTCAATTCCAGCCCCATCTAGCATTTCTTATCTTGCCTTGGAGGGAAAAAACGGTAAGAAACATTTGTGAGTTCACAGACTAGAGGAAAATACACAACGCTAGCCCCCTATAGACCTCCTGTCTCACCTAAAAAAGAAAAAAAACTGAGAAGCACTTGTGAATGTCACAAACCAGGGACAGAGGCTCACTGAAACACTGAGACCAAATAATAGAACCATAGAATGTTTCCCATTCCCCCCACACCTTCCAACCACTTCAATAAGGCTCATGTATAATAAGAGCAGATTAAAGCTGAAGGAAGTGTACATCTCAGACCTTCTTTAAGAAAACGTCTCGGGCTTCCCTGGTGGCGCAGTGGTTGAGAATCTGCCTGCCAATGCAGACGACACGGGTTCGAGCCCTGGTCTGGGAAGATCCCACATGCCGTGGAGCGACTGGGCCCGTGAGCCACAATTACTGAGCCTGCGCGTCTGGAGCCTGTGCTCCGCAACAACAGAGGCCGCGATAGTGAGAGGCCTGCGCACCGCGATGAAGAGTGACCCCCACTTGCCACAACTAGAGAAAGCCCATGCACAGAAATGAAGACCCAACACAGCCATAAATAAATAAATAAATACATTGTGTATTATTTAAAAAAGAAAAAAAAAAGAAAAGAAAACGTCTCTACCCCACATCCTAGGATCTACAGGACTAGGGTCATGGAATTCTGGAGTGAGAAAGAAATTCAGAGTTACCTTCCTGGCAGCTTCAGGCAGCAAGACACATAAATCATCCTTAAATGGTTTTTTGCCTTTCCTATCATGTGTCCAGAGTTGAAGATGATATGGTCTCTTACAATAATAAGTTAATATTTTTCCCTCACACCCTCACTATGCAGTCCATTTCTAACCCACCTCTCTCTTGCTGCAGTATGTCAACTTAAGACTTTATGCAGATAAAGCAGCTGTGGTATATCTAGCTTATAATAACCCTCCAACTACTTACATCTCCCCTCAGCTTTATTTTACTCCTAAATAATCTCTTCTCTTTTAAACTCTACTCATAGGTCTTTCACATCATTTTAATCAAAATATTTCAGGGTCTTCTATAACAACATTTCCCAGTTTCATTAGACCACGTTAAAAAATGGAATGCCACTTATCATCCTGATGGCCTCATGTTCAATGGAATAATATTTGGGAAACATGGTTCTGTGATGTTTGCACATTCCTTTCTAAATATTAGGATAAAAGCTAGATGTGATATCCTTGTAAGGGCATCATTTGTATCACATACAGTACCAAGATGCCTTCCCAGCCTCGGCAAGGTCATATTTCTGTTTTTAAAAGTCTCTAGGGAAACCCAAAGACAACAGGAGAAACTAAAACAAGGACAACAGAATATTTAGCCTCTGACACATAGAGCTATAGCAAACAGTATACACAGCCTAACTCCTAGCCAGATAAACATAAAACCTCACGCTAACAGCCTATTTACCTCAGTTTCTTTAACCCATACTGTCTACCTTTTAACAAAAACTTACAAGGCATACTAAAAGCCAAAAAATCTCACAAAAACAAAACAAATGAAGAAACAAAAAACCCCAGCACACCAATATCAAGAGACAGAGCATCAGAAACAGATCCAGATATGGCAGAAATTTTGGAATTAGACCAGGAATTTAAAACAACTATGGTTAATATGCTAAGTGCTCTAATGGAAAAAGTGGACAACATGCAAAAACTGATGGTAGTATAAACACAGAGCTATAAACCCTAAGAAAGAATCAAAAAGCAAATGCTAGAAATCAAAAACAGTGTAAAAGAAATGAAGAATGTTTTTGATGGGCTCCTCAGTAGACTAAACATGGCTGAGAATAAGTCAATGAGCTTGAAGAAATGTCAGTAGAAACTTCCAAAAGAGAATACAAAGAGGTAAAAGAGTGAAAAAGACTGAACAAAATATTCACAAACTGTGGGACAGTTACAAAAGGTGTAACATACATGTAATAGAAATACCACAAAGACAGAAAAGAGAGAAACAGATGAAATATTTGAGTAATGATGGCTGAGAAGTTTCCAAAATTAATGACACACTTCAAACCATAGATCTAGGAAGCTCAGAGAACATGAAGCAGGATAAAACCCAGAATATCTATACCTAGGCTATTATATTCAGATGGGAGAATATCAAAGACAAAGAGAAAATGTTGAAAAAAGCCAGAGAAACCTACCAAATTACCTATAGAGGAGCAGGAGTAAGAATTATATCAGATTTCTCTCCAGAGACCATAGAAGCAAGAGAGTGGAGAGAAATGTTTAAAGTGTTGAAGGAAAAAAATTACCAATCTAGAATTCTGTATTCAGTAAAATTATTCTTTGAAAGTGAAGGAGAAATAAAGACATTCTCAGTCAAACAAAAATTGAGAGAATTTGTCCCCAGTAGACTTTTCCTGCAGGGGATGTTAAACAAAATTCTTCAGAGAGAAGTAAAATTATATAGATCAAAAATTCATATCTATTGAAAAAAGGAAGAGTGTTAGAGAAGGAATAAATGAAGGTGAAATGAAGTCTTTTTATTCTTAGTTGATTTAACAGATTACAGTTTGTTCAAAATAAGCATATCAACAGTGTATGTGGTGATTACAGCTTATAGATAAGTGAAATGAATGACAGCAATGTTATAAGGGATAAGAGGGAGGAATTGGAAATGCTCTGTTGTAAAGTACTTGCACTACCTGTGAAACAGTATGGTGTTATTTGAAAGTGGCCTTGAATATTGCAAACTCTAGGGCATCCACTAGAAAAGTAAAATTAGAAGTATCATTTATATGCTAAGAGAAGAGAGAAATGATATCATATAAAATGTACAATTTAAAACAAAGAAGGCAGAAAAAGATAAGACAGAAACAGAAAAAGGGCAACATATGGAAAACAGTAATAAATATGGTAGGTATTTATCCAGCTGTATTAATGATCATACATGTCAATGGTTTAACACCAATCAAAAAAGATAGACTGTCAGGGTGGATTAAATAAATAAGATCCAGCTACATGTAGTCTAAAAGAAACCTACTTTAAATATAAAGACACCAATAGATTAAAAATAAAGGGATGGAGAAAGAAATACCATCATTAAACAAATTTACATTGAACAAGTGAAAGCCAGAGTAGCTCTATTAATTTAAGATAAAATAGGATGCAGAGCATGGAACATTACCAGGAGAAAGGGGGAATTACATACTGATAAGTGGCCCAGTTCTCCAAGAAGACATAACAATCCTTAATGTGTATGCACCTGACAAAAAAATACAGAAATACATAGGGCAAAAACGGACAGAATTGAAGGAAAAAAGACAAATCCACTATTATAATGGGAGACTTCAACACCACACTATCAGTAATTGACAGACTCAGAAGGTAGAAAAATCAGAAAAAGCAAACTTGAATTGAACAGCACCGTCAATCAACAGTACCTAGTTAATATTTATAAATTTTTGTGTATTCTGTTTTGTTCATCCAAAACAGCAGAATACAGATTCTTCTCAAGCTCACTTGGAACATTCAGCAAGATAGACCACATCCTGGGATATAAAACATACCTTAAAATTTTTTAAAGAATAGACATCATTCAAACCATGCTCTCAGATCACAATGAAATTAAACTAAACATTAATTACAGAAGAATAAATGGAAACCCTAAAACACTTGGAGATTAACCAAAACACTTCTAAATAGCACGTGGGTCAAAGAGCTCTCAAGAGAAATTTTAAAATATTCTAAAAAAAATTGTGAAAATTTATCAAAGTTGTGGGATGTTTAGAGGGAAATTTATAGCATTGAATGAATGTTTTAGAAAGGAAAAACAATCTAAAATTAATAACTGAAGTTTCCACCTTAGCCACTAGAGAAAGAAGAGCAAATTAAATCCAAAGTAACCAGAAGAAAAGAGATTTTTAAAATTAGAGCAGAAATCAGTGCTATTAAAAACAGGAAATCAGTAGAGGAATTCAATAAAAACAAAAGTTGGTTCTTTGAAAGATTAATAAAATTTATATGCCTCTAGCCAAGTTAACTAAGAAAAGGGAGAAAAGACACAAATTGCTAACACCAGAAATGTTCCCATGGAACTTAAAAGGATAATAATGGAATATTATGAACAACTTTGTCCCAAAACATTGACAACCTAGAAGAATTACAATTTCTTGAAAGACACAATCTACCAAAATTGACACAAGGATAAATAGGTACTCTGCATATACCTATAACTATTAAAGAAATTGAATCAATGATTAACCTTACAAAAGAGGAAAAACCACACTCAGGTTCACTGGTGAATTATATCAAACATTTAATCAAGAAATTATACCAACTTTACACAATCACTTAAAGAAAATAGAAGTTGAGGGAATAATTCCCCTGCCCCAAATTCTATGAGAACAGCATTAACCTAGTACCCAAACCAAGCACATACATTACAAAAAGGAAAAATTGCAGGCCAGTATCTTTCATGCACATAGGTATAAAAATCCTCACAAAATGTTAGCCAATAAAACCCAACAATGTATAAAAAGAATTATACACCACAACCTAGTGGAAGTTATTCCAAGTATACAATGCTGGTTCAACTTTTGAAAATCAATTAATGTAATCCATCTCATCAAAGGCTAACAAAGAAAAATATGATCATTTACAGCAGAAAAAGCATTTGGAAAAATTGAACACCCATTCATGATAAAAAGTGAGAAAACTAGGAATAGAGGAAACTCCTTAAACTTAATGAAGAACATCTACAAAAAAACCTACAGCTAACATCACAAGGCTGAGCAACTAGATGCTTTTCTGCTAAGATTAGGAACAAGGAGAGGATGTCCCCACTCATCATTCCTGTTTAATATCACACAGGATGTCCTAGCTATTGCAATAAGAGAAGAAAAATAAATAAAAATGTACAGATGGGGAAGGAAGAATTAAAACTACTTGTTCAAAGATGACATGATCATATCTGTAGGAATCTCAAAGAATCAATAAAAAAACCCTGGAACTAATAAGCAATTATAGCACTGTTGCCAGATACGAGCTTAATATACAAAATTCAAATTTTCTTATATACCAGCATTGAAAAAATGGAATTTGACATTAAAAACAATACCGTTTATATTAGCACCAAAAATGAAATATTTAGGCATAATCTAACAAATTATGTACAATACTTATATGAGGAAAACTACAAAACACTGATGAAAGAAATCAAATATCTAAATAAATGTGGAGCTATTTCATGTGCAAGGATAGGAAAACTCAATATTGTCAAGATGTCAGTTCTTCCCAACTTATAGGTTCCATGCAATCCCAATCAAAATCCCTGCAAGTTATCTTATGGATATCAGTAAACAGATTATAAAGTTTACATTGAAAGGCAAAAGACCAAGAATAGAAAATATTGAAGGAGAAGAACATCAGAGGACTGACATTACCCAAATTCAATATTTTCCATAAAGCCACAGTAATCCAGACAGTGTGGTACTGGCAAAAGAAAAGACAAATAGATCAATGCAACAGAAGAGAGAGACCAGAAATAGACCCACACAAATATATTCAACCAGTTGTTGATAGAAGAGCAAAGGTAATTCAATGGAGAAAGGATAATCATTTCAACAGATGATGCTAGAACGACTGGTCATCTACATGGAAAGAAAATCTAGACTCATACATTACATCTTTCAGTAATATTAACTTAAAATGAATCATAGACTTCCATGTAAAAGGCAAAACTATAAAACTCCTAGAAGACAACATAGTAAAAGATCTAGGTAATTTTGTGTTTGGCAAGGAATTTGTAGATACAACATTAAAAGTGTGATCCAAGAAAGAAAATATTGGTAAGTTGGACTTCATTAAAAATAAACCTTCTCTGCAAAATACTCTATTAATAGAATGAAAAGACAAGTGGAGATTGAGAAGAAAACTTTGCAAAACATCTGATAGAAGACTGGTATCCAAAATATACAAAGAACCCTTAAAATTTAACAATAAGAAAACAGTCAATCTCGTTTAAAAAAAAGGTCAATGATCTGAACAGATAATTGAACAAAAAAGATATACAGATGGCAAATAAGCATATGAAAAGATGCTCAACATTCTATGTCATTATGGAATTGCAAATTAAAACAACAGAATATAGCCAAGTTAAGCTTAATAGACAAAAACAGGTCTGTGTCCATGGTGATTAAGAGGGAAGAGGAATAGATCATGTGTGTTGCATAGGAAAGGAATATGCTAGTGTGAAAGTTCACGTGCATAAGTATGTAGGAGGTGGGATGGGGTCAGGGGCAGAGCTGTAGGTATGATATAGCACAGCTGCATCTGTATCCTGGGCTTAGTGCTTGGGGGTTATTTGGTTCTGAGATTTAGATTTCAGGGGTAAGTCAGGGTTACACAGGACTGTTGGAGACACAGGGGAGTGGAAACTTGGCCATCAGAATCTATTAGACTGGAATCCATTTTAGGATGAAGTAAATAGTGCCTACCAGTCAGACAGACATAGGTCAGCATGCTTTTAATATTTTAATCTTTTATTTTTCCCTCTGACTTTAAAGATGAAACAACTGATCCAAGCTGGTTTCCTTCCCTGTTACATGAAGGTAATAGATTATTTTGATAGTAGTCCATAATGTCCAATAGTTTTGTGAGCTAATACACATAAAGAGCTTAAAATAGGACTTTTCTCAGTTCAATAAATGTTAATGAGTCGTAGTGTTTGTTCTCTAAATGAATTAACAATAAATTGTCCAACAGGTATTTCAAAATCTCATAGTGTAATCTGTCAGCTAGTGGTAGATTCACTCCTCTGTCAGAAAGTACCTCGGAATCAAGATTTCACAATATCCAGAATTATCAGATAACATTGCTGGTATGACTTTGTATAAATCTGTAAATTTTTAGACAAGAAATTAATAAGAATGAAATTACAAATAAATGTCACCTCCACGAGAACAGAGATTTCTTTTTTTTTGTTTGTGCCTATGACAAAGTACATATTCATATATATTTGTTGAATGAATAAAAGGCACCAGAAAAAAAAAGGCACCAGACACTTTCAGATGCGGAAGGAACAGTTCAGAGAGGCAAAGAGATTCATGGACACACACAGATCCCAGAAGAGCTCAGACTCCCTTCTTCCACCCTGGCATTCACCCAAGAGAGTATACTTTGGAACAAAGAAAATCCACAATTCAGCTAAGGCCATTGAAAGAGCACAGTGAAAGACTTTCCTCTGAAAACTGACATCTGTTGTCTCTAGATATAGTATAGAATCATCGCTAGGTTTTTTCTCTATCACCTAAATATTGTACAGTTATAATAAATATCTAATAACAAGTAAAAGCTGATATGAAAATTCATGGTAAGAATAAGGTTCCCTTTTCATCCTGGTAAGCATCCATGATATTCAGTAAATAGGGACTCTCAACAAGACGAACCTCAAAGATGATTGCAAAATCGCTCTTCTTTAGAAAAGAGAGAAGGCGCTTAAGAGGGTAGATATAGTGGTGAGAGATGAGCACCCAGGGGCTGAAGCCCAATTTAAGAAAGTGAAGGGGAATGGACTTTATCAGGATGGTGAGTGAATTCGGTTCCCACTGCTGCTGTAACAAATTACCACAATCTTGCTGGCTTAAAAAAACAAAAACAATAAAATATTATCTTACAGTCCTGAAGGTTGGAAATAGGAAAAGGGTCTCTCTGGTCTGAAATAAAGGTGATAGGAGGACTTCATTCTTCCGAGGGGTTCTAGGAAGAATCTGTCTCCTTGCCTTCTCCAACTTCTGGGTCTGCCTGCAGTCCTTGGCCTCTGGCTTCCTTCCATCTTCAAAACTAGTGATATCCCGTCCACTTGTGGCGTCTTTCTCATGCAACTTCACTGTGACACTGACTCTTCTGCCTGCCTCTTCCACATTTAAAGTAGCCTTGCCATGGCATTGGCCAAGATACAGCAGTGTAATCTTACTTTACATTCAGCTGATTAGCAATCTTAATTCCATCTGCAACCTTAATTCTCCTTTGCCATGTAACATCACATATTTACAGGTTCTGGAGAACAAGACGTGAACATCTTTGGGGGACCTTTATTCAGCTTACCACAGCGAGGGTGCCATTTAGGTGGGTTTTAAAACGGGCAACAGTGCCAGCAGGTTTGTGCTCAACCACAGGTGTGCTTAACCAGGGTTGCTGTTTGCCCCATGGAGCACAGAAAGGAGGGGCTGGAGACTACAGGAAGGATATAGGAGTGCAGGAATCAGAGGATTCAAGGGCCAGCAGGTTTCTGTCTTGGGGAAGTGGGTGCCTGGTGGGTCCTTCTCCAAAGAATGGCTGGGGAAAGTAGACTGGTGTGTATGGCAAGTGTGTGAGATCCCAGTTGGTTCTAATCCCTGCCACATTTCCACCCTGCCAAAGATGATGAGCACTTGGAGGCAAACTGCAAGAGAAGACCTGACAGAACCCAGGGAGAGAAGCCAGGACCGGCCCTACCTTGTGCCTGACACCTGGCTATGGGATGAGAGACAGGGAGGACTGTCTGAGCCGGTGCGGGTCCTGAGAGGGAAAGGCCCTCTTTCCTGGGCAACTGCGGGGGCGGCGCGAGCAGTTCGGTCCACACACACACACACACACACACACACACACACACACACACCCCGGGACGATCTGTATCCATCCGCTGCTCCCTCCAGCGCGGCCCCCCCCCTACCCTCCCAACCCCGGCCCCCACTGCCCACCGCCCGCTGGCCCCACACGCTGCGGGGCCAGAAGGGTGGTCGCCCGATGGGGGTCGGCGGAGAGCCGGCGTGGCCCCGCCCCTGAGGCCGGGACTCCTCCCGGCCCCGCCCCTTTCTGGGTCGGAACTACGGTGGGCCTGGGAGGGGGCGTCGAGCCCATTTGTGCTGTATCCCTCCGCCCCCTTCCCGACACCCTTGCCGCGAGCGGTTGGTGCCGCAGCCTTCGTAGCCCCTGCCGGGTTTGGCGCAGCCGCGCGGGGGGCAGGACGCCTCTTAGCCATTCTACCCGCACGGCGAACGGTGGGAATCCGAGTGAGGAGCTGCGACAGGAGGGGGAGGCCGACCATCGGGACCCTGCGCCTGCGAAGGCAAGCGGGGGTGTCTTGGGGGCGACGAGCGGCTCACACTCTGCCCCGCGGACCCTGGCAGCCTGACGAGGGGAGGCAACCGGGTCGGAGCGGGTCCCTGAGAGAGGTGCTCAGCGCCGGGGGACCCCTGGCGCTGAGGGGGCGGCGACCGGCGCGGACCGGGCCCAAAGCGCGAGGTCTTGGCCACTGTGTTTCCCTCGGATCCTTGGGAGGCGAACGGCGCGGCCGCTCCCCGGGGCGGGCTTTCTGGGCACCCGCGCCCAGCCGTCGACGGTGCCTGTGCCAGGAGAGGGCTGTGGGGGAGGCTGCTGCGGGCGAAATGGCGGAGGGGAGCCGGGTTGGGGGCGTTGGGGAAAACGCCGAGGGTGGCGGTCGGAGCCGGCTGACAAGCAGGCGGGCGCGGGGGCCGCCCGCCCGGGCCCTGATTCTGGAAAGGGGTCTGTCGGACCCCGCGTGCTGGGTGTTGTCCCTTACCCACAGGCGCCTCTTTGATGCCAGTGTCCTGTGTGCGCATTAGGTCTGGCGATTTCAGTCCACGGGGTGCATCTGTAGAGGAGAGGCTTGAGAAAAACTAGGGACGGGAACACGGCCTATATTTCTGAAGTTGTGTGGGGATGGGGGATGGGGGTGGGCAGCAGCCAGTGACTGGACACCCGAATTGGGATGGGGTGACTGCGACCAGAGCAGGTCAGGCATCCAGGAATACCTCCTAAAATTCTCCTCTCTACCGGGTTTCTCCACACTTCCTGGCCTTCCTCCCTCACCTCCATCCAAGACTGGGGGTGGAAAAGTTGGACTGGGAGGTGAGGGTGGGACAGAATTCGTAAATGAATGCCTCCTAAAATTCTCCTCTCTACCCGGTTTCTCCACACCTGTCTCCTGGCCTTCCTCCCTCACCTCCATCCAAAATTGGGGGTGGAAAAGATGGACTGGGAGGTGAGGGTGGGACAAATTATAAATACAAGTACCACTGCACAACCTGTTTTCTAGAATATGCAGGCGCCCTTCCCCCAATTTATACTGCGCAAGGCAAAGGATGTGGTGCACCTAGTGGTGAATCCTCAGAATTGGAGAAGGGAGCAATGCGAAAAATATGACGTCAAGAGAAGATGTTTGTTATCTGGAATGCTGAAATAGAGGGCCAAGATAAAATGAGAATATTCTACTAAGAGGACTCTGAATATTGAAAGATAGTATATGGAGTCCTATCCTTGATATTGGTCTGTCCATCAGGCGCTTAGTTGCTACCATGGTCTTCTGATTGTCTTAACCTTTTTATCTTTGGTCCATAGGTCTGCTTTAAGGCTGGTTACTTCTGCAAAGAAGGAAAGAAGGAAAAGACTGCCTTAAATCTCTGGAGGTTTGTGCAAAGTGGGGCAATGCAAGGGGCAGCTACAGAGGAAGATTGACAGGTGTTTTTGATCCAGTTGGGTGTCTTTGATTCACATGTCTTACTCTCTTTCTGATTTGCACACTGCTGCAGAGCCCGTTTCTCATTTCCTGAGAAATGCAGGAGTATTAGAACTATTGGGGTAGGTGTGGATTGGGCTGTGAATGAGCGGAGAAGACCTGAGAGCAGGAATCAAGCGAAAGGAAACATCAGACAAATTAGACACTTAAACAGAAAGAGATATTTGCATCAGGGATCAGGGTGTCTGCCTGTCAACCAAGCACTCAGACTTAATTTTTCCTGTATGTTTACTTATCCATAGGATGGCCTGCTGTTTGCTTAAGGCTTAATACCACTGGAACAAAGCAAGGAGAGGAAAATTTCACCACAACAGTGCAGGTATGAGAATGGGTACAACTTTTGGGTGGGGTAGAGGAGACCAGCACAGGTCCAAGGGTGATTAAGGTCTGGTCTGAGGGCTCCTCAGCCTCTCCCATTGCCAAGATACTTTCCCACCATTTTCTCACCTGTGTTGTAGCAAGCAAAGCAATGTGACAGCTCTGGGGGTAAAGGGTGTTGGGTGAAATGAGGATAACAGAGAGACTTTCTGATAGCCTAACTCTCCCACGAAGCATTCAAGGTCCAGTCTCTGTGTGTGGGTCTTTGCATGGAGTGACACAGTTGGAAGAGACTCAAAGCCGCACGTCGTTCTCGATTCCTAGATTGATCTCCAGTGGCATCTCTGGTGGTGGTGGAATTGCTGCTAACCACCACCCTCAACAGGTGTGCACCCACCCGGGAACCATCCATTCTCTCCCAGCTTGGTTGTGCTTCTTCTGCACTCTGTCTATAATATTGGCTGAGACTGGGATTGGAAAGGAGGCTGATTGACTGCTGGACTGGTGATTGACTCTAACTTTTGTTTCCAACTGTATCACCTGAATCATCGAAAGATTAGAGTGTGAAGATAGAAAACTGTGACAGATCTTTGGTAGAGGCTGAGACTGGGATAGTGGTATTTAATCAGGATTCCTCTGTGACTTGGACTATGACTGGGGCTGAGATTGAGCCTGGTGTCCAGGCCAAGCCTGAAAAGAAGCCTGGAGAAGAGGTTGGAGGTGGGGCTGAGAGAGAGAATGAAGTTCCAATGGTGGTCAGACCGAAGGTTAGGACCCAGGCCACACCTGGGGCAAGGCCCAAAACTGAGTCCAAGGCTATGGCTGGGGCAAGGCCCAAAACCGAGTCCAAGGCAATGGCTGGGGCAAGGCCTAAAACAGAGTCCCAGGCAATGGCTGGGGCAAGACCCAAAGCTGAGTCCCAGGCAATGGTCGGGGCAAGGCCCAAAGCTGAATCCCAGGCAATGGCAGGGGCAAGACCCAAAACTGAAGCCAGGGCAGTAGGTGGGGCACGTCCTAAGACTGAAGCCAAGGCAATCCCTGGGGCAAGGCCCAAGGATGAAGCCCAGGCTTGGGCCCAGACTGAGTTTGGGGCTGAGGCAATGTCGCAAGCAGAGGGCGTGTCTCAGACCAATGCAGTAACCTGGCCACTGGTCAATACTGAGTCTGGGTCAGCTGCTAAACCTATGGCCCTATCTGTGGATAGGGAACTGGTCAGTGTAGACGCTGAGACCTTTCCTGGCTCCCAGGTTCAGACAGGAATCCAACCCTGGTTTGGATCAGGGGAGGAAACTAATATGGGGTCTTGGTGCTATCCCAGGTCCAGGGCCAGAGAGGAGGCCTCTAATGAGTCTGGATTCTGGTCAGCAGATGAGACCTCTACAATGTCCTCTTTCTGGGCTGGAGAAGAGGCCAGTATCAGATCATGGCCTAGGGAAGAGGCCAATACCAGGTCCAGGCACAGGGCCAAACATCAGCCTAATCCCAGATCCAGGCCCAGATCCAAGCAAGAACCCTATATTGATTCCTGGTCTGGGTCTGAGGAAGAGTCTGGCAACCCATTCTGCTTGTGGGCTGGAGAAAATACCAATAATTTGTTCAGGCCCAGAGTCAGGGATGAGGCAAATATGAGGTCCAAGCTCAGGACAAAGAGAGAGGACTTTTTTGAATCTGAGTCTGAAGACGAGTACTATAAAGAGTCTTGGTTTTTACCTGGAGAAGAAGCCAATAGTAGATTCAGGCCCAGAGACAAGCAAGAGTCTAACACTGTCTTGAAGCCCAGGGCCCAGAAAGATGTTAATAACAGTGACAGGGTCAAACAAGAGCCCAGGTTTGAGGAGGAAGTCATTATTGGGTCCTGGTTCTGGGCAGAGAAAGAGGTCAGTATGGAGGCTGGGGCTTCAGCCATTTGTGAATCTGAGCCAGGGGCTGAGGAGGGGGCCATTGGTGGATCCTTGTTCTGGGTGGAGGAAAAGTCCAGTTTGGGTGCTGTGGCCAGAGAAGAGACCAGGCCAGAGTCTGAAGAAGAGGCCATATTTGGGTCCTGGTTCTGGGACAGGGATGAGGCCTGCTTTGACTTAAATCCCCATCCTGTGTACAAGGCTAGCCCCAGGTTCAGAGATACAGCTGAGGAGGGAGTTAATGTATCATCCAGGCCCCAAACCTGGGAAGAGGTCACTGTTGAATTCAAACCTGGTCCTTGTCATGGGATTGGCTTCCCATCCCCAAGCCCCTTTAGAATTCCTGAGGAAGCAACATCCGTATACTCTGAAATGTTTGAGGGAAAGCCCAAGAATGTGGAAGTTACCCCAGAAGGGGAAGAGCAGGAATCTTTGCTTCAGCCTGATCAGCCTCACCCTGAGTTCCCATTTCAGTATGATCCGTCCTACCGGTCAGTCAGGGAAATTCGAGAACATCTTAGGACCAGGGAGAGTGCAGAGCCAGAGAGTTGGTCCTGCAGCTGCATACAGTGTGAGCTTAAAATTGGTCCTGAAGAGTTTGAAGAACTCCTTCTATTAATGGACAAAATTCGAGATCCTTTCATTCATGAAATATCTAAGATTGCCATGGGTATGAGGACTGCTTCTCAGTTTACCCGTGATTTCATTCGCGATTCAGGAGTTGTCTCACTTATTGAAACTTTGCTCAATTATCCCTCCTCCCGAGTTAGGACAAGTTTTTTGGAAAATATGATTCATATGGCTCCACCTTACCCAAATCTAAACATGATTGAGACATTCATATGTCAAGTGTGTGAGGAAACCCTTGCTCATAGCGTGGGTTCCCCTGAGCAGCTGCTTGGATTAAGGATGCTTAGACACCTCACTACAACTACAGACTATCACACACTCGTTGCCAATTATATGTCTGGGTTTCTCTCCTTATTAACCACAGGCAATGCAAGAACAAAGTTTCACGTTCTGAAAATGTTATTGAATTTGTCTGAAAATCCTATGGTGGCAAAAAAACTATTCAGTGCCAAGGCTCTATCGATATTTGTGGGTCTCTTTAACATAGAAGAGACAAATGATAACATTCAAATTGTTATTAAAATGTTTCAGAATATCAGTAGTATTATAAAAAATGGAACAATGTCCTTAATTGATGATGATTTCAGTCTTGAGCCGCTTATTTCTGCATTCCATGAATTTGAGAAATTAGCTGAGGAACTGCAAGTCCAAATAGACAATCAGAATGATCCTGAGGTGGGACAGCAAAGCTAATATGATTAACCACCTGCCTCTGATCAGCCTTATGTTCCCAAAGAACCCTGAGTAGTGCTTTGGTTTTCAGTCTGGTTTTATTTTGTAACTTATATTTTAATGCTGATGTTAACTTTGTCCAATTCTTGCTTTGAGCTGGATCATTTTGTGGATGCCAAATGACTATTAGTGCTGAAAAAAATTTGTTGATATTTGTCTTGCTGTCCGTTGCTGTATTTTTCAGTATTGAGCTTCCAATGAACTGAGCCGCCTGTGTAACCTACCCTGCTATTCATTGTTTAAACATATGATTCTCTATTTAAGTCTGTGTTTTCAATAAAGTTCTGTGTGAAAAGTGTCAGAAGTGACCGTTCTTCAGTTCAAAATCGAGGTGTAGATACATTGTGCACAGTTACAAACATAGACAATGAGTAGTATGACATACATACTCTCATTGGAAAATCCCATTCCTGGAGCTTAAGAAGGAAGAGATTACAGTGGGCTGTGGTACTTGAGGAATGCTTCAGAGAAGAGGCACGCACTTAAATTTGGTCACTGAAAAGTAGGATAAGACAACCCATTAGGTCATTCTTGGAAGTGAGCAGTGGCGGTGTAAAGAAAAGTGTGTAATTGGAAAATCTTTTCCAGTAGTATGGATATAACCTGTCTGCCTGGAATAGGTGAGACAAGTTTAATGAGGGATGCACTTGGAATGAGGCCACTTTGGAGAACTAAGTTGGGCCAGATCTGCACATTTTGCAACACAAAGTACAGGTGTTGCTCAGTGCCACCTGAAGAGTGAGAGAGTAGAACAGCACACCAATTAAATGGAGTCAGGAATAAGCTTTCCTTTGTGATCCTAATCCAAGGAAAGTATTAAGGAAATACCACGCAGCTATTAAAAATGTTCTGTTTATTGGCATGAAATGACACATGCTTTTATATCTGGTGTAATAGAGAAGACTGTGACATCATCTGTGGAAAATTAGATCCCATTTTAAAAACTGTGTAAATAGACACAATTTCTGTGCAATTTCAATATGACTTTCTAAGAAACTTCATATATTCCATAATCTGGAAGAAAATACACTATGCTAAATAAGTTTTCAGTGACAGACATTGGGGAGATACAAAAATTAATTAGACAAGGATTTTTTTCTTTTAATATGCTTACATCTAGTGCCTCAAGTTGTAGGTGGACATGTTGGAAAGGATACAGTTATGTAAATGAATATATGTTGAATTTTTTAGAGATAAACTCATTTAGAAAAGTTGAAAAGGAATGAGACTTCAGAAAGATTAGCTTATGAAATGTTTTAAAGAAAAGTAAAATCACCAAGGTTGCTAAGTTTATACTAGTCTCTTGTACAAAGATGGCAACCTTTTTACATGACTGTTGCATTTGAAAGATCATCACCTTTCCTTTTGGAGTGACAACAAAGTTCCAGAAGTAGATAGTGGTAATGATTGCACAGCATTGTGCATGTACTTAATGCCACTGAATTGTACACTTTAAAATGGTTAAAATGGTAAGCTTTGTGTTATGTGTGTTTTCCACAGTAATAAGTAAAAACATCATACCATACCTTAAGACAAGAATTGCGGAAGTCAGGGATAGAGTTGGTTTGGAGAGGGAATACAGGCTTATGGGAAATATCATATGTTTTATTATTTTTAGACATGGTGAAATGTTATTTCTGTTTTGTCTGAGGATGTTAATTTTTGAAAAGGTAAAATGATTTGTAAATTAGAAATGAACACATGGAAGTTTTTTTTCAACACAACAACTGCTAAGATTATGAGAATGGTTGAAGGAGATGTGTATATACAATATACACAATATAATAATATAAACAAAACATGTATATTAAATTTCATACACACATAGAAAATTAATAAATGTTAGTATAACATTGCTGGATCAAGTACAAAACTGATTGATATCTTAAGGGCGATAAATTGAAACCATTTATGTTATCTGTTCCACTGGACATTAATCATTTCCATAGCTATTGGACAAAATACCTACAAGTTAACATAAGTCTCTTAGGGTTGAAAACTTGCTCTATCAACAGAAAGTGAAGCCCAGCACTGCACTGAACAAGTATCCAGTAAGCTATGTTGTCTTTACCCAATTTTTGTATAATTTTTCTGACAGTGCAACCTGCTTCCCCCCCCACCCGATTCTAGGCTGCAAGGTTTATGGAAGTAGGGCAAAGTGGCAGTTTTGCTTCCATTCACAAACCACAAGTGCTAACAAGAGATCATCCTGGTGGTGGAAATTGGAGATTGAATGTTTGTTTTGGCTATCAGTATTTTTCAAGACAGATCCTGTGTGTGTTTTAATACATCACCCGAGTTTTGCACAGAATACTGAAAGTCAGTTGGTCTCCAAACTCCTCATGGGGTGTTCCTCGCCAGCCCTGTGCTCCTACAGAGCAAGGCCCAGGCTTAGGGCTGGAAGCTTTGGCTCTGAATCCAGCCTTCCTTTCAGCTCTCTATCTTCATCCCCATCAGGAGCTTCAGATTGTTCTAGCAAGCAGCTCAACCCCAGAGGCACAAGACTGTGCCCTGCGTGCTGCGGAGCTGTGGCAGACTTGCCGAGTGCGCGGTCACGTGGAGCTGTGGGTCACGTGACCGCACTCTCACTTAGACCGGCGTGGAGGTGTGTCGCACTGAAAAGGGACGGGAAAGACTTGCACCTGACGCTTGACAGACGGCCGTGAGAGGAGTGGTCGGACGTGATGGTGGGTGCGTGGGTGGGTGTCTCTCCCTGCTGCACTAGCCTGAAAGCTAATCCCTCAGGCGCCCAGAACTACGGCCTTTGTTGGCTGAGGACACAATCCCTCAGCCAATCGCGAGCGTCTTAGCCAGGGTCTGTTTTTGCCCAGGAGCTCAAGAGGCAGGAAGTCATCCTGCGGGAGGCATACGTGGAGGGAAGCATTGGCCGCTGCTAGAGGAGGTGGGCTCGAGGCCGGATATTGGCATCCGTGGGAGGTGGTGGTGGAGACTAGATCCGGGTAGAGGAAGTGTCTGAGCCTCGCGCTCCCTCCTGCCTTCTGCAAGCCCCTACCCCACCCCCGTCTCCCTGCCCAGCGCTGTGTGACTCTGTTTCTCTGTGTGGGTGGGAGAGGTGGACACGTGGAAGCAGTTGGCTTCAGGGGAGCCCAGAGAGAGGAAATGGTGAAGTGACAGTTTGTGAACACCAGTGGCCCTGAATCAGGAAATGCAGGTGTGAGCATAGGAACTGTGAGCTACGCTCCCTTCCTCCCACCTAGTTGGCACTCACTCTCTACTCTGTCTTTTCCAGACTGTGAGACCAGCTCATAATTGGGGGAGGGGGGAGATCCAAGGCTCCAGCTGGCTGGAGATGCAAGAGAGGAATGAACCCCAATCAGGGAAGCTCTGGGGAAGGGGAGCTAACAGACTCAGGAGGAGGGAATCTGGGTGCTTTGGGCCCTTCACATAGGATTTCTCTTTGGGATACTGCCAAGCTTCTCAACTCCCAAGATGATACCTGGACCTGAGCTCCAGGCAGCAGCTCCCTCCCATCTAGGAACTCAAAAGCTGATACTCCATCTAGGCTCCCTCCTGCTACTGTGCTGGGCCTCAGAATAGGGTTTTTCTGGGAACCACCTATGGAAACTGTTTTATGGATGGTCTCATGTGTCCGCTCTGCAGACACTTCGCTCTCTTCCTTGTGTTTTGCTCTGTCCGCTTCTTAGGGCTTGTTCCTTTGGTCTTATCCTAGGTAGCAGCCTTTGGTAAGTCCTTGTCCTCTTTCTAACTGAATTATCCCCACTCCCCCTACCCACCTCTCTCCCCCTACCCTGGTATCCACTGGACACCAAGGCAGTTTAAGAAAGTGCCACTAGGAAGCAGTGAATTTTTCCTAAGCTCACTCATATCCTTATTTTTATACTCACTATAGAGTTGAAACTAGGCAGTAATACTACTTCAGGCCCTCCTATTTTTTTCTGTGGTACGCGGGCCTCTCACTGTTGTGGCCTCTCCCATTGCGGAGCACAGGCTCCGGACGCACAGGCTCAGCGGCCATGGCTCATGGGCCTAGCCGCTCCGAGGCATGTGGGATCTTCCTGGACCAGGGCGTGAACCCGTGTCCCCTGCATCGGCAGGCGGACTCTCAATCACTGCGCCACCAGGAAAGCCGCTTCCTGTTTATATTTAAAAGCTGGAATTGAGCAGTGGGCATGTGGGTAAAATTAGAGATTGAGGCCTTAGGACTACCTCCTCCTCTCTTACCCCCTGCTTCCTTTGTATTATCCTCCTCCCTCCACTCCCCAGAATTCTGGTAATATAAGTATCAGGACCAATGTTTAGGTTGTGGCCTTTCCCCTCAAGCTTTGTTGTCTTGTCTGTGCCGTTTTAGAGTTTGACAAACACCTCAAACATCATGTGGTATAAGAAAAAATATATCTAACCTTTGTCCTTGGTTCCTGGCACAGGGCCTGAAAAAACCTTGGAATTTCTTGAGCCCTGGGAGTATCTTTGTTATGCTAATGAACGGACTGTGGTGGGTCCCTAGTTAGCTTCTGGTTGTGAGGATGTGGTCTGGTCACTAGAAGGACCAACCACGTGATTAGAGTTGGAGCTTTAGGCCAACACGAACTCCAGAGAAGGAAGGAGGGCTGGATTTGGGGTTCGATCACGTGAACAGTCCTGCCTATGTAATGAAACCCCAGTGAAAACTTCCTGGTTGGTGAGCACACTGATATCCAGGGAGGGTGATGTTGCCCTGAATCCATGTGAAGAGGACATGCAATCTGTATGTCTCAGACCCTTCAAGACCTTGTCCTATGTATATCTTTTCTTTTTTTTTTTTTTTTTTTTTTTTTTGCAGTACGCGGGCCTCTCACTGTTGTGGCCTCTCCCGTTGTGGAGCACAGGCTCCGGATGCGCAGGCTCAGTGGCCATGGCTCACGGGCTCAGCCGTTCCGCGGCATGTGGGATCTTCCCAGACCAGGGCATGAACCCGCGTCCCCTGCATTGGCAGGTGGACTCTCAACCACTGCACCACCAGGGAAGCCCTATCCTTTCTAATAAAACTATAATTCTACATACAGCACTTTTAGTGTGTTCTAGAAAATTATCAAACCTGAGGGGGTCGTGGGAACCCCTGAATTTATAACTGGTCAGTCAGAAGTATGGGTGGTCCCCCAAGTCTTGCAACTGACATCTGATCTCAAGTGGGGGCAGTATTATTGGGGACTGCACCCTTAAACCTGTGGAGTCCGATGCTAACTCCAGGTAGTTGGTGTCAAAGAACTGATGTCAGAATAATAGTGTCACACATCCTTATTTTTAGCAGCCACCCCTAGATTAATATCTGTAAACTGACCTTTGATCCTATGCATCATGCATAAGCAAGTTAAAATAAAGGAGGCAGAGCCTACCAGTGTATTATGGGTGAAAAAAGCAGCATATGTTTTTGTGGCATGCGTCTACAATTTAGATGATTTTTAAAGTTCTCTCTATATCTTTTTCCTTATCAGAGTTCCCTCAGCCTGTATTTCCTGTTGGGGGTACTGCATTTATATTTGGGGAACTTCACACTGCAGTCTGGAGAGATACCTCTAAGTCCCACATGCATCCCAGGGCAGATGCTTAACTAACTCAGGCCTGTGGGTTTTTTCAGTCTCAGCCAAAGGACTGGGTAAGTGTGGGGTGTGTGTGTCCATGCATGAATGATTATCTCTGTTCTGATCACTCCTTGAGTAGCACTTGTAAGGGCCAAGATCATCCCTCAGTTTTTTCCTGGGAGTGTAGTTGAAGTAAATACCTCAACACTCATATAGCCCTTTTGTTTCTGCCCCCTTTCGGGATAAATATTATGGGCTATCTCATGTGATAAATATCAGGGCCTGTTCAGATGTCATTTGACCTACAATGTTGCTGTCTGGGGATAAAATTAGAGTGAATTTGTCATCTGTCCAATCATGAATGAAAGAAGGGTATCTTACAGCACAGCTGACCCTCTACTCTGCCCCCAGTTTCAAAAAAGCAGCCTTCAGTGGGATCTCGTCTATAAAATACTACCAGGTCCCCAATGGAGGGTTTCAAGTCCCTGTACTATCCCATACAATTCTACCTTTCCATCTCCATTTCCAACACATTCTTCCAGGTCAGGGCCAGGACCAGAATGAGATAAAGATATAATTTAAGGAGACACTCACTCATGCCTCACCCAGTCCATGCCCTGCTCTACTTTGCCTGCACTCAAGCCACATGGGACTATCTGCTATTTTCCAACCCAACTATACTCTGTGCTTTACTACTTTTGTGCATTTCCCCAGGCTGTTCCCTCAATCTTCAATGCCCTTATGCCCTTTCTCTGCCTGTAGGAAACACAGTCATCCTTTTAGGCTCAGCTCAAATGCTAGGGCCTGTTTGAAGTCTTTCTGATACTCTCACCCTTACTCTTTGCCCCATGGTAGGAAGTAATGCCTCCAGCCTATGTACGTACACAGTATTTTATTCACCCCTATTTTAGCATTTGTTTCTTTATATCATGCACTGGAGTGTTTTTTTATGAATAAGACAGAACTAGTGTTGAGGGCCAGGTAGCATAGAGGAAGAAACTTGGACTCTGAAAGTGTGAATCAGACCCCAGTCAGTCTGACCTCAATGCCTGAGCCTTTTACTACTTTTCATAGTACAGTCGTCCTTCTGTATCCAGGGGGCATTGGTTCCAGGACCATCCAGAGATACAAAAATCCACAGATGCTCAAGTCCCTTATATAAAATGGCATATTATTTGCACATAACCTGTGTGCATCTCCCCATATACTTTATTTTATTATTATTATTTTTTAAACATCTTTTATTTATTTATTTTTGGCTGCACTGGGTCTTCCTTGCAGCACACAGGCTCTTGGTTGCGGCACATGGGCTTCTCTCTGGTTGTGACGCGTGGGCTTATTTGCCTGGTAACATGTGGGATCTTAGTTCCCCGACCAGGGATCGAACTCGCGTCCCCTGCATTGGAAGGCAGACCTTTAACCACTGGACCACCAGGGAAGTCCCCTCCCCATATACTTCAAGTCATCTCTAGATTACTTACAATACCTAATACAATGTAAATTCTGCGTGAATGTTGTAAATACAATGCCAATGCTACATAAATAGTTGCCAGTGTGTGTCAAATTAAAGTTTTGATTTCTGGAACTTTCTGGAGTTCTTTGATTCAAATATTTTTTGATCCCTGGTTGGTTGAATCTGTGGATGCGGAACCCGGGATATGGAAGGGTGACTGTACTTATTAATATCAAGATTTAATGAGTGCTTTATAAGTGCCAGATACTCTTCTAAGGGTTCTAAATATATTAACTTATTTAATCCTCAAAACAACTGTATAGAGTAGATGCTGTTATTGTCTCTGTTCTACACATGAGGAAGCTGAGGCACAGACTGGTAACTTGGCAAGCTCAGTTAGCAGAGCTTAATTTGATTAGCAGAGGAGCTGAGATTCAAACCTTTGTAGTTTGAATCTGGAGCTGGCATGTGTTGCCACTACACTACATCTATTGGGTTGGCCAAAAAGTTCGTTCAAACTTTTTTGCCAGCCCAATATATCCTTCTAGTGCTAATTATCACTAAATGCTGCCATCATCACCATGACTATCTTCATCATCAGATTTTCTCCTCCTTACAGCTTGTAGCAAAGTACTTTATTCATCATAAAGAAACTTGAACCTGAGTGTTGCTAGACTCCCTGCCCCTTATCCCCTTCTACCTGTGAATCAGCATACTCCGGATTTTCCTTCCTTCCCAACTTAATAGTCCATCATGGGCCATCATTTTTACTACTCACCTACCTCATCCTCTAGCCCCTGGCTCCACTGTCCTGGCAAAATCTCAGCTCTTGATAAATCCCAAATATCCACCTCTTTCTATACCTGTGTTAGTTAGTACAGTGCACCTGGGGAAAGTTAACCAAAACTTTCTGGCTGTTGACACTATGAATTTATCTTTCTCAACCTCAGTACAGTCCTCAGGATAGAAAGCAGATAACCTTTGATATCTTTACACTATGGATATTTCACATGGGTGCACTTCCACACAATGACTCTCTGAATTGAAACTAGGCTTATCTATAAGCTCACGTATTTAATGTACCTCTGAACCCCCTAGATAAGTAAGGTTTAGGTTTTCTGCCTGAAGCCTTCCTTTTCAATCTAAAACAGAAGCCAATCACAGTTGTCAGACCTCTAGCAATCATTAGGCAAGATGTTCAGAATCTACAGTTTTCCTTTCACGTGGAAATATGAGTTCTGCCACTGTTTTTAAGAGGTAGGGCTTACCGACAGAAAAAAGTCAGGAACTGTTACTCACTGAAGCATTGTTTTGTGCCTGAGCATACATAACATTTAGGATTGTTCCATATAACAAGGAATTCAACTAAAACTAACTTAATAAGGAAATTTATTATCCACAGATCAGAAGTACTGAGGCAGAGAAGCCTTGGTGATTGTTTGATTCAGCTAAGGACTCAGCTTTTATCCATCTCTTTCTTCTGCCATTCATAATATCAACTTCTATGCTAAGGCTGGAAACTTGATGGCTGCAAGGAGTCAAGCAACTTTCCAAGGAAGAAAAGGAGATACCTTTACTGATGGCTTTGTCTTATGAGTGAGGACACTTTCCTCAGAAATCCTTCTGCAATCTTCTCTTCTTCATGTCTCATTGAGCAGAGTTACATCACCAGCCATTCCTGAACCAGAGTACCAAGGGGATGAATTATCCTTAGACCAAGCAGACTCACCTCTGGAATTTGGATCAGCCTCCCTGTGGCACATCACTACCAGGAGGAGGGAGGCATACTTATGTAAAGGTGATGTTCTTTTAGTAAAGGGTTATGTTAAGCAACACAGAATATACAAAGCACCAAGGTTACAGTAAGAAAGAGCACAGCGGCGATGTCTTAGCAATCATGACCTCTAAAAGCCACCGTGGAGATCGCATCTACTCTTTTTTTTTAACATCTTTATTGGAGTATAATTGCTTTCCAATAGTGTGTTAGTTTCTGCTTTATAACAAAGTGAATCAGTTATACATATACATATGTCCCCATATCTCTTCCCTCTTGCGTCTCCCTCACTCCCACCCTCCCCATCGCACCCCTCTAGGTGGTCACCAGGCACCGAGCTGATCTCCCTGTGCTATGCGGCTGCTTCCCACTAGCTATCTGTTTTACATTTGGTAGTGTATATATGTCCATGCCACTCTCTCACTTCGTCCCAGCTTACCCTTCCCCCTCCCCATATCCTCACTTCCATTCTCTAGTAGGTCTGCGTCTTTATTCCCATCTTGCCCCTAGGTTCTTCATGACCATTTCTTTTTTAGATTCCATATATATGTGTTAGCATATGGTATTTGGTTTTCTCTTTCTGACTTACTTCATCTACTCTTACTGCTTTCCCCAGCCCACCCCATAATATGAGTAGATCACAATTTTAAGAGGAACTAGAAAGACCTGATACTTGCAGATATTTCAGAATATCAGATAGTTTCTCAGTTAGTGTGTACAAGAATCCTGGGAAGTAGTTATTACCAATCCCCTTTGAGGGATGACTTAACTGAGTTATAAAAACATTAAGTACCTTTTCCAAAGTGACACAAATAGTTAGTGGTAAAATCTCTATTTAAACTTTGGACTGCCTGGCTCTGAAGTCTGGCTAAGTCCCAGAGTAGAGCCCAGGGGAGAAAGTCTGTACTCTACCATGCAGCCTCCTTTTAGAAAGTGCTTCCAGCGATCAGAAACTGGTAACTCTAGTCTAAGCAAGCACCTAGTAGTATAGTGCACTGCCGCTTCATGGTGGTGGTGGTGGTAACAGAGATGACTTTTCTACTGGGGTTAAGTCACAGTTGCTCAGACCTCACCGCCAGGAACTTTGATTCAGGAAGTCTGAATTATAATCTGCACTCCACGTTAAGAATTTGGGGGCTGAGATGCCAGGTTCAGGGAGTCACGTAAATTTTCTATACCTGGGAGGGAAAAGAGCAGATATTTATGGAGCAGCTAGGCTTCCAAGGGCAACTTTATTCCCAGATCTGAAGCTCAGCTGAAAAGAAGAGGATGAAAGCTGTGTTCATTGGTCTTTAGTTATCCTGTTAAAATCCATAGGACACACTTCCAGTTTCAGTTCTGACATATAAAGAGCTTAGAAGTCACTGTTCCTGTACTTACAAGAAAAAAAGCTGAACAAACTGAGAATCAGTGACTTATCTTAGACCCATCAGAGAACTGAGGTCACAGGGAAAATGACCACCCCAAATTCCGGAGAAAAGACACCCAGAGAGTCACAGCCTATATCTCTTTACATAGAGCAGAAACTGCTAGAGACATAAACAGGTAAGAACACTTAAGTGGGAATTTTGACAAATTGATAGAGACTGAGGGTGGAATAGCAGGAGACTGAGAAACCCCTAGGGCCCTGCAGTCTTAGCAGTGTTGTGGCCTTTACCTTCAGGAACTCCAGCAGGTTCTCATAGTGAATATTCCAGAAAGATCTCCTCAGGGCTCTGGCAGTGGGAGGGGAAGTGTACACTCAATAAATACACCCCTGGGCTTCCCTGGTGGTGCAGTGGTTGAGAGTCCGCCTGCCGATGCAGGGGACGCGGGTTCCTGCCCTGGTCCGGGAAGATCCCACATGCCGCGGAACAGCTGAGCCCGTGAGCCATGGCCGCTGAGCCTGCGCATCCGGAGCCTGTGCTCCACAACGGGAGAGGCCACAACAGTGAGAGGCCCGCGGTCAGCAAAAAAAAAAAAAAAAAAAGATAAATAAATACACCCCCGAGTATTCTCCATAACAAAGGCCTAATCTCCAACGGAAAAGGCTTTCCCAGAGCCTTATCCCAGCTGAGGGAAAGGCATTCCTCCCATCCTGCACACTCTAGCCTTCCATTCTCCTGTAAAGGGGAGAAAGATGCTAAAGAAACACTTGTGAAGGTCACAGTCTAGAGACAGGCCCACAAAAGACTGGAATTTAACCAGAAGATTATATAACACTTCCTCTCCTCCACATGCTAACAGGCCTCCAGTGTAGTAACAGTGGAGTGCAGCTGAAAGAGTTGCAAGATGCAGACTCTCTCTGCAAGATGTAATTAGGGAAACACAAAGTTAAGAGAGACAAAAATAAAGACGCTAGAGGAATTTGAAGACTGACACCTGCAGCTACAGCAAACATTACACACAGCCCAACTGCTAACCAGCTTAACATAAAGCTTCTCACTGAAGATCTATTTACCTCAGTTCCTATTACCCAACACATCATATCCAGCTTGCAACACAAAATTATAACACATAATAAAGGCAAGAAAAAGCATTGTTTAAGGACACAAATCATCAGAACCAGACTCAGATATAATGCAGATTTTGGAATTAAAAATAAGTATAATTTATTTGTTAATAGCCCTAATAGATAAACTAGACTGGTGTGTATGGCAAGTGCGTGAGATCCCAGTTGGTTCTAATCCCTGCCACATTCCCACCCTGCCAAAGATGATGAGCACTTGAAGGCAACTGCAAGAGAAGACCTGAAAGAACCCGAGAAGAGAAGCCAGGACCGGCCCTACCTGGTGCCTGACACCTGGCTATGGGATGAGAGACAGGGAGAACTGTCTGAGCCGGTGCGGGTCCTGAGAGGGAAAGGCCCTCTTTCCTGGGCAACTGCAGGGGCGGCGAAATGGCAAAGTGTGCTACCACTGCGACTGAGAAAATGGCAGTGTGGCAGAGAGGATGACGACACTGGCGCAGACAGGTGGTTTGTTTCCTCAGGCCAGAGGTCTATCTAGGGCTGCCTTCCCTTAGAAGAGGGGCAGTGGCTCGGCCTCCACGGGCGCCGCCTCCCACCTTCCTCCCGCCCGCGGCCCCAGAAGGTGGAAAGCCGACCCAGGGAGGGCCGTCCTTACAGCTCCTCTGCCACTGGCGCCCAGGGAGGATGGCGCGCGCGATGCGAAAGGGTAGGGGGGCAGACTCCGAGCAGTTCGGTACACACACACACACACACACACACACACACACACCCCGGGACGATCTGTATCCATCCGCTGCTCCCTCCAGCGCGGCCCCCCCCTACCCTCCCAACCCCGGCCCCCACTGCCCACCGCCCGCTGGCCCCACACGCTGCGGGGCCAGAAGGGTGCGGGGTGGGAAGGGTGGTCGCCCGATGGGGGGCGGTGGAGATCCAGCGTGGCCCCGCCCCTGAGGCCGGAACTCCTCCCGGCCCCGCCCCTTTCTGGGTCGGAACTACGGTGGGCCTGGGAGGGGGCGTCGAGCCCATTTGTGCTGTATCCCTCCGCCCCCTTCCCGACACCCTTGCCGCGAGCGGTTGGTGCCGCAGCCTTCGCAGCCCCTGTCTGGTTTGGCGCAGCCGCGAGGGGGGCAGGACGCCTCTTAGCCATTCTACCCGCACGGCGAACGGTGGGAATCCGAGTGAAGAGCTGCGACAGGAGGGGGAGGCCGACCATCAGGACCCTGCGCCTGCGAAGGCAACCGGGGGTGTCTCAGGGGCAACGAGCGGCTCACACCCTGCCCCGCGGACCCTGGCAGTCTGACGAGGGGGAGGCAACCGGGTCGGAGCGGGTCCCTGAGAGAGGTGCGCATCGCCAGGGTACCCCTGGCGCTGAGGAGGCGGCGACCGGCGCGGACCGGTCCTGGGGCGCGAGGTCTTGGCCGCAGGTCTTTCCTCGGATCCTGGGGATGCGAACGGCCCGGCCGCTCCCCGGGGCGGGCTTTCTGGGCGCCCGCGCCCCGCCGTCGACGGTGCCTGTGCCAGGAGAGGGCTGTGGGGGAGGCTGCTGGGGGCGAAATGGCGGAGGGGAGCCTGGGTGGGGGCGTCGGAGAGGCCGCCTGGGGCGGCGATCAGAGCCCGGTGCCGAGCGGGCGGGCGCGGGGTGGGAGGGGGAGGCCGACCATCAGGACCCTGCGCCTGCGAAGGCAACCGGGGGTGTCTCAGGGGCAACGAGCGGCTCACACCCTGCCCCGCGGACCCTGGCAGTCTGACGAGGGGGAGGCAACCGGGTCGGAGCGGGTCCCTGAGAGAGGTGCGCATCGCCAGGGTACCCCTGGCGCTGAGGAGGCGGCGACCGGCGCGGACCGGTCCTGGGGCGCGAGGTCTTGGCCGCAGGTCTTTCCTCGGATCCTGGGGATGCGAACGGCCCGGCCGCTCCCCGGGGCGGGCTTTCTGGGCGCCCGCGCCCCGCCGTCGACGGTGCCTGTGCCAGGAGAGGGCTGTGGGGGAGGCTGCTGGGGGCGAAATGGCGGAGGGGAGCCTGGGTGGGGGCGTCGGAGAGGCCGCCTGGGGCGGCGATCAGAGCCCGGTGCCGAGCGGGCGGGCGCGGGGTGCCGCCCGCCCGGGCCCTGATTCTGGAAAGGGGTCTGTAGGACCCCGCATGCTGGGTGCTGTCCCTTCCCAGAGGCGCCTCTTTGATGCCAGAGTGTCCTGTGTGCGCGGTAGGTCTGGCACATTCAGTGAAAGGGGAACTGAGCGAGTAGATTATGAAGACTCCAAAATGAAAAGTTTATGTGCCTCTTAATACAGCAGTTTTTTTGCCTTCCATGTTTAGGTCTTGGACCCAATTAAATGCAAGAAAATGGCAGGTTGAAGAGTCAATAGGCTTTCACAGGAAGGATCCGTGTAAATAAATAATGTATTAATCCATCTTTCTCATTTGGGATCTGTTTTCTCAACATCCTAGCCCACTTTAATATGTTGAGGTGTGAGAATGGTTCTTCAGAATAGAGAGGAAATTTTTCTGAAGGGTCAATTTAGAACGCCTGAAGTCAGTTTGCTTCTTTATTTTCTGTTTTTGGAAACCCAAACCCCAGCTACCTTTCACCGCCCCCTCTCATTTTGGTGCAGAAGCAGTCCCACAGAAGATTTTGTTGAGTTCCTGGGAAATTCTGAGACCTAAGAGACATTTATTTACTTATTCCTTGATTCTTCAAAAGGAGGTTTTAGGACCTGAATTCTGGGAATCTGTTCACTAACCTGATACTTTTCTACCATTGTCAACATACTCTCTTGGTGTCTTGCTGAATGCCCCTTCTCTTTCTATAGGGCGTGACTCTTCTCCAGCTAGTGGACTGTTCTGTAGTGGTAAGGGTAGCATCTCCTGAGGACACCTGCTATGTGGGCTGGCTGGCATAGGTGGTGAAATGAGATAGGAACTATGTATGTGTGGGGAAGGGGAAAAGGCAGGGGCATGCAAGATGGTATTGAAATAGTAGTCCCCATTATGTTCACTGCCTGTCTTCTAAATACAGTTGCCTGTGTTCCACTACTCATTCTTGCACCTCATGTTTTTGTTCAAGGAAGGTGTGGCCTCTGCTAGGAAAATGACTGACTTTAGTGTTGGGAGGTGTGATTAGACAAGCTGCAGGTCTTTGGGGAGTGGATGGGGGATCATTTGGGAGGAGAAGACAGGTGGGAGATATTTAACATGGCCTTGAATGTACAGAAGCATATGTTGTAACACTTGTCATGGGTGTTGGGCCATCTCAGTCTCTTTTGTTTTCTTTCCTCTTTTTGTCTATCCATAGGTTTGTTCCTTTATAGAGTACTGTAGAAATCTGCAGGTAGCTGTTCACTTTGAATTTGATTAAGAAAGAGGACAAAAGCTATTCATTTGCATCCAAGGTGAGTGTGAGCATGAGCACCCCTATTGATTGGGAATGGGAATTGGCTGTTGGCAAGTAAGACCAGATCACATCTTGGAGCCATTGTCTTCCAACTTCCCACACACCTCTGCCCTCACATTTATGTATAGGAAATGGGGCTAGGGTGAGCCAGGATTGTGCCTATAGGGTAAGTGATAGATACCTAGGAAGTGGGGAAGGAAGCCATGAGGAGGACCAAGGAGGCCAGAAACATTATATTCACAAGCCTTAGATTTGGAAAGGCAGGTATTGGGTTTAGAAGCCAGAATGCATGTCTGTCTATCAAATACTTAAAATTCCAATCCCTCCTGTGTTTTTGTCCATAGGTCTGCCTGTGAGTCGACTATAGGGCTTATCAACACTGGAAGCAAGAAAGGAGAAAATTGCACCAGATCAGTGCAGGTTGGTGTGAGGCCTACCAGATAGACCTGTAGAGTATAGTGGTATATACCAAAGGGGCTGGACACTCCTTAGCCTCTCTCACTTTCACCAAGCTTTCCCATCGTCTCCGTTCCTATTTGATGCAGAGAAAAGAGTATGGAAGTGCCTGGGCAGGGCATTGTTGGGCATTAGTGGGACTGTGGAAGGGATAAAATGAGGTAACAGAGTTTTATACTATTCTACTTCTCCTACCACACAACCTATCTCTACTGTCATATGTCCTGTGTGGCTCTCTGCATAGAAAAGCACAGTTGGAAGAGACTCAAAGCCCATTTTCTTCTTCCACCTCAGGCCTATCTCCAGTGGTGGCTGTGGTGGCCTTGAAGTGACAGAAGATCATCACCTTCAACCCAGTAAAAGAATATTAAGACACTGACCTGGGACATATTGAGAACCAAAGCCAAGACTGTATAGAACTATCTACATAACTGGGCTTTAACCATGGCTGGGGTTAAGAATGCAAGTAGAAAGAATAGGAGTAGAAAGAATGAGAGTAAAAAGAAGGCCAAAACTGAAAAAAGGGCTGGTGTACAAGCTGAAGCCAAGAGGGAGGCTACTGGCGTAGTCAGATCTGTAGCCAAGACCCAGGCCAAAGCAATAGCCAAGGCAGGGACTCAGGAAGATCCAGTGGCAGAGGTGAAGGCAGTGTCTAAGAGCAAGATTGTTACTGAGATGAAGGAAGGAGCTCTGGCAGATTTCAGTCCCAAAGCTGAAGATGAGGCCACTAGAGCATCTCGGTTTTGTTCTGTGGCTGAGGCTAGTGCTGAGTCCAGTGCTGAGTCCAGGTCTATGTGTAAAGATAAGACTGGTATTGATACCTGGTTTTGGGCTGAGGAAGAAGCCAGTGTTGGTTCCTGGTTCTGGAATGGAGAAGAGGCTGGTAATCGTTTCAGTGCTAAGGATGAAGGTAAAGCTGATATTTGTCCCCCATCCTGTGCTAAGAATTTGGAGCCTGTGGCTGGGACCAACTGCAAGGCTAGGCCAGGGGCTGAGGAGGAGGAGGAGGAGGAGAACGTTATTGGGAGCTGGTTTTGGGATGGAGATGAAACTAGTTTTGACCCTAACCCTAGACCTGTGAGCAGGATAATTAAGCCCCAGCCTGTGGATGAAATTAATGAAAAAGATAGGCCCAAGGACTGGTCTGAGGTAACTATCTGGCCCAAAGCTCCTGCTGTAACTCCAGCAGTGTTAGGCTTTAGATCCCAAGTCCCATTTGAGAAAAAGCCTCCTTCATATGTTGTCCTGGCCTCCACTGAGGAAAATACCCATTCTTTGCCTGTGGCAACAGCAGCATGCCCTTCTAGGAGCACTCCCTCAAGCTCACAGCCTGTCTCTGAGTACCCATTTGGTTCTGACCCTTGTATCCAGACCATAGAGGAGATTAGACGCCAAATCAGGATCAGGGAGGTGAATGGGATTAAGCCATTTGCTTGCCCTTGCAAAATGGAATGCTACATGGATTCTGAGGAGTTTGAAAAACTTGTTACCTTACTTAAATCAACTACTGATCCTCTCATTCATAAAATAGCTCAAATTGCAATGGGGATAATTAATGTTCATCCATTTGCCCAAGAGTTCATTAATGAGGTGGGTGTAGTGACACTTATTGAAAGCTTGCTTAGTTTTCCTTCCTCTGAAATGAGAAAAAAGGCTGTAATTACTCTGAATCCCCCCTCTGGGGATGAAAGACAACGCAAGGTTGAATTACATGTTAAGCATATGTGTAAGGAAACCATGTCTTTTCCCTTGAACTCACCTGGACAGCAATCCGGATTAAAGATACTAGGACAACTGACTACTGATTCTAACCATCACCACATTGTTGCCAATTACTTTTCAGAGCTTTTTCATTTGCTCTCCCTGGGAAATCGTAAAACCAGAAATCTTGTTTTGAAAGTACTTTTGAATATGTCTGAAAATCCAACTGCAGCCAGAGACATGATCAATACAAAAGCATTAGCAGCATTAAAACTCATCTTTAACCAAAAAGAGGCAAAAGCCAATCTCGTTAGTGCTGTGGCCATATTTATTAACATAAAGGAGCATATCAGAAAGGGCTCAATTGTAGTTGTTGATCATTTGAGTTATAATACACTCATGGCCATTTTCCGTGAAGTTAAAGTGATCATCGAAACAATGTAAAATGAGCTAGAAATAAAAGAGAACCCTTTGAACAATCTCCAAACTCTAACAGGCTGTGTGTTCCCAAAGAGCCATGCATAATGTTTTGGTTATTACAGTGTGCATGTTATAAATTACATCTTTAACACAATATTACCTGTGACAGTCTAGGTCTGAACTAGACCATTTTGGGGTATCAAATTAATATTTCATTGTGAGTTGAAAACATCTGTTGATTATTCTCTTGTGTAGATGGGGAGCTTTTTAACATTTAAGATAGCAAATTGGTGCATCATAAGTAAGCTAACTTTTCATTAGTATCTGCTTAGATCCATTTGCAGCTTCAAATGATTTAAAAAGATAATATCATTGAATTTATAATCTAGTTGTAGAAACAAGGCATATACACACAAAAAGGTATCTAACAGTACACACACACACACATAGATATGTATACACACACACTCATTGCCAAATGTGCACTCTCAATGCGTAAAGAAAGCAGGGTTGCTACCGGCTGTTTAATGTAAAAGGAATTACTGTTTTTCCCCTATTCTACCTGCATCAGATAACGCATTCTACAACACACAAATGGCCCTGAATCTCAGATAAAATGTAATATTCATCTTTTATTTTGCTACTACATTTATAACTCCTATATTGTTAGGCTATTTCATTTATGTCAAGTAATCTTGCAGAAGAGAAAGGAGGTAGATGTAGGGAGGAAACATTTCCTGAGTACCTACTCATGTCAGATACTGTGTTGGCATTATATTTTACAGGTTTCTTCTTCTCAACAATGGTTCTCTGAGCTATGTACTGGTATTTTTTTTATGATTATAACTCGTTATTCTGGATTGCCTCCAATGGCAGTTAAGGAGGTTGAATACTTATTCCTAGATTCCCACAGCAGGCAAGTGTGGCATAGCTGTTTTGTCTGATACCAAAACCCGCTCTCATTGCACTACCTTATAGTCTTCTTCCACTTTTTGTGTGGCAGCCTTCAAGGCTCACAGACTGGTTTTATGATTCAATTTTGCTGTAGATAATGTCCCTGCCAGTCTTGCAATTCTTAACTTCCTCCAAATGCACATGTCCATTAGGCATTTGGCTAAACCTTGATGGAGTAAGAAGAAAAGTCTGGGATGAGTGTATGGATTTGAACTGGCAGTGTCTGGGAAACAGTAGTAGGTGTGCCCCAAACTGTTGAATGAATGAGATGTAGATTTGGAGCCAAACAACTGAAATTTGCTATGTGTCCTTCCTATCTTCTTCAATAAAGAATTGGAATCATTCTGTACATTGTTTCATACCTTACAGTTTAAAATATAATTGCTTTTTTCTTCCTTGCAAAATTATACCTTAATTTGTTTACCATTTATAATTTATTCTCCTGTGTGTCATATGAAAAGATAAACGGTTCTATCTTTTACTAGTAGACAAGCCTACTCTCTGTATTTGTACCAGCTAAAACTGTACAGGATAAACTTAATTGGAGAAACTTAGGCCCAGGCCCAGAACTGCAGCTTCATCAAAACAAAACAGGAAAGCTAGGAGAGGAGCTGCTGCCTCAATCTACATGATAGTGATTCCTGGAAGTCTATGGTCCAGAAAGCATTCCCAGGACTTGGGCTATAGCTATAGACTCAGGGTAGGAATTACAACCCCTGGTCTGAGCTGAAGAGAATGTTTCAGTGTGTAAAAATATTGGGTTATATGCTTTGAGATTTTTAAACAGTTAAGAAATTAAAACAAGATCATACTGTAAATACTGTTTGTAATGTGCCTTTCTTCCCACTAACTGTATATTGTGACCATCTTTCCATATCAATAAATAGGCTTCTACAAATATTTTTGAATCTCTTAATGTTTTTCCTGTGTTAACATTTGGAGCATAGTGCCCTAATCTTTCATTGCATATCATCTTAATAAAGAATATGCATAAATTTATTCTCTTGCAGAAATAGAACTACAGTATTCTGCAACTTGCCTTTTTGTCTTTTCAGTTATCTTTCCAATTTAGTATTATACAAATCTACCACATGCTTTTATCTAATAGCTTTATTGAGATATAATTGACATACCTGAAACCACACATATTTAAAGTATACAGTTTGGTAAGTTTTAACATATGTATACAGACACGAAACCATCACCACAATCAAGATAGCAAACATACCCATCACCCTGAAAAGTTTCTTCATGCCCCTTTGTAATGCCTCCTTCCCACCTCTCCCTATTTTGTCCCCAGACAACCACTGATCTGCTTTCTGACAATATAGAATCATTTTCATTTTCGGTAGTTTTACATAAAAGGAATCATATAGCATATATTCTTTCGGAGGGAAGGGGATCTCGCTTCTTTCACTCAGCATAATTATTTGAGATCCATCTATGTTGTTTTGTGTATCAATAGTTCACTGCTTTTATTGCCAAGTAGTATTCTACTATATGTCTATACCACAGTTTTCACAGTTTATCCATTCATCTGTTGATGGGCATTTGGGTTTTTTCCAGATTTGAGCTACTGCAGATAAAGCTGCTACAACTGTTTCTTGTAGAACTGTTTGTACGGACATTTGCTTTTCTCTTGGAGAACTACCTAGGAGTGGGATGGCTGGGTCATATGGGAGGTATACATTTAACTTTTACATTTTCCAAAATGGTTGCATCATATTACATTCCCACAGCAGTGCATGAGAGTTTTGATTCCTCCACATCCTTGCTAACGCTTGGTATGGTTGGTCTTTTAATTTTAGCCATATCTCATTGTGGTTCTCATTTGCACTTTGCTAATCACTAATGATGTTGAACATCTTTTCATATGCATATTTGCCATCCATATATATTGGGTGAAGTAGGTATAAATATTTTGCCCCATTTTTTAAAATTGAGTGGTTCCTTTTCATTGTTGATTTTTAAGAGTTCTTTATATATACTGGATATAAGTGTATTATTAGATATATGTTTTACAAATATTTTCTCCCAGTCTGTGGATTGTCTTTTTATTCTCTTAAAAATGTCTTTTGGAAAGCAGAACTTTTTAATTTTAATGAAGAACAATTCTTTTACCAATTGTGTTTTTGTGTTAAATATAAGAAATTGTTGCCTAACCAAGGTCATAAAGATTATATCCTATATTCTAAAAGTTTTACAGTTTTAGGTTTCATATTTAGGTCTATGATCCATTTTGAGTTTTTATATATGGTACACCTTATATATAGGTTGAAGTTCAATTTTGGCATAGTGATATCCAGTTGGTACAGTATCACTTGCTTAAAAGACTCTTCTTTCTCCACTGAGTTGCCTTTGCATCTTTGTCAAAAATCAGTTGTCTCTGTATGTAATGGGTCTGTTTCTGGACTCTCTATTCTGTTCCGTTGATCTACTTGTGTATCTTCATTACAATGCTACCTTGTCTTGATTACTGTAGCTTTATAATGTCTTGAAATCAGGCAGCGTGAGTCCTCTATTATTTTTCAGTTATTTGGGTTATTCTTACTCTTGCTTTTCCATATGAATTTTAGAGTCAGCTTGTCCATTTCTACAAAAACTCCAGCCGGGATTTTGATTGGGATAGCTTTCAATCAGTAGATAAATTTGGGGAGAGCTAACATCTTAACAATATTGAATCTTCTGTTTATTTAGGTCTCCTTTAATTTCTCTCAGCAGCGTTTTATAGTTTTTATGCAACATACTTATTAGTTTATTCTTTCATATTCTTATTCTTTAGCATATTCATATATTTTTTTCTTCTGTGAAAAGTGATGCATCATTGTTTATGTCTTCATGCCTGTTTGAATATTTCTGTATGACAAATTCCTTGAAATAGAACCGCTTTGTCAAAGATCATGAATGGCAATGCCCTCCAGCCAAAACCACCAATATTTGAACAAGTTAGGTTATAGAGAGGAAGAACACACACCATGGGGAATCATGGGGTGCTTCAGTAAGGGGGTTTTAGAAACAACTTATTTTAGGATTAGGACTTGTGTTAGGTGATTTGGAGGAGGGTTTAAGGAAGTGAGGCTTTGCTGTAGATTGAAAGCTGTCAGGAAATATGAGTACAGTAGACCCTTGAAGAACATGGGTTTGAACTGAGTGGATATTTTTCAATAAATAGTGCTACAGTACTACATGATTATGGTTGGTTGAATCCATGGATATAGAATCACATATAGGGAGGGCCGACTGTAAAGTTATACACAGATTTTCAACTGCATGGAGGGTCAGCACCGCTAACCCCCATGTTTTTCAGGGGTCAACTGTAATTCTATGATTTGGTATCTAAATAAATCTTGTTCTACAAATGGGGAAGACTAGGTCAAGGCTAGAGTTGTGATAGGTAAAGAAGCAGCGGCCACTTATATTAGCCAGAATAGGAGGATATTTGGCCATTTTTGTGAATGGGACAATGTTTCTCTGTGTTCATACATGATTACAGAGTAAGCTTGTTTTTGTCTTGATATATCACAGTCGCAGAGTGGCCTTATCGGATGTTAATGTTCTGTGAAATTGTTTATATTCGACAAGAGAACACCAAGGCTTAGCTGAGAATGCTGGGCCAGCTCATGGATGTCAAGGGCTGCTTTTCTTCTCATGGATATTTTCAAATTTTTACATATATTTGCTTACTGACCTTCAAAATATATCCCCTCAACCCATGGTGCATGAATGTCTATTTCTTCATATTCTTGTCAGCATTCAGTATCAATATTTTCAATCGTTGCTATCCTCAGAGGCAGAAAAATCATCTCTGTTTTTATAACATTTTAAAGGTTACATAATATTCTGTATATGAATGTGACAGTTAAATTGCACCTCTATATTCCATTGGGTTAATTCTAGGGATGTAAGGATGGACCCTATCACCTAGTGGGAGGAGTGGAGTATATACATGCATGCATCACTTTGCCTATTTTACTCGTGCCCCCTCATTGCTGCCCCTCCCATATGATCTCCAGATTCAAGCCCTGACAAGTACCACCAACTGACAACCAGAACAGAAAAGTTGTACCACTTTACACTTTGTGAACTAAATTTAAAACAGAAGAGTGAAGAGTTTAGCTTGCTGACATTCTGTTACAGAGTTTAGGTCATGAACTCTATTACGGACCCACCCTTAGGCAACAACAACAGTCAGTAGACTGGCATCTGATATGTACATGCAAGTACAACTCAAGAAAGAATGGGGGTTATTATTATTGAGACAAGCACAAGCTTTGCAGTGAGCAAAACTGCTTTCCAGTTATAGCCTTATAAAGATTGTTTAAATATTTCAAGTTCTTCAGATTAAAGAGATTGGTCATTATTTTATAAAATAAGCTTCAAAACAGCATCATAATTAATCATGAGTTGATAAAACATCTTTAGTAAACCAATATGCAGATTTTGCCTTAAGAGTTCATAGGACCCTCTTAGCTTATCTCTGAACACCTACTCTCAGCTGGGCAGTGTTACATACCCTGTCAGCAAATCTGAAAGAATCTCTGGCTACCTCTTTCCTAGAGGTGCCACGTCCCTCTCAATAGTCATTGCCAAGGTTTTCCTGAAGGAGAGGAGAACTCCAGAAACTTGCAAAATGTTTGTTGTGCATGTTGAACATTTAGCAAACTAAACTTGGCTGTTCTCATGTTGTGGTATTCAAAATAAAGCACAGTATAAAAGCGTGGGGTAGAAATGTTTTTCTCCAGAAGTTGTTAATCCTCCATCTGGACGGGGGAAACTTGCTATTCTACTCCCCACAGCCCAGTTATGTACTTTGTGAAAACTCTAAAATATGTCAAGAATAGACAAAATGCCTAGTATGGTAGCAATGGTTGGGAGGAATAGTAATGCAGAATGAAATGTGTTTCCAGGTGCATTCTTTGAATCAAGGAAGTGCTAATCCCTCTCCTCCTTGATGATGGAATGTCATTTTAACATTACAATGGAAAGTGAATGTTGCATTGGAAAGAGTACAGTAGACTCCTCTAGGGCCATGAAATATTATGTAACTTTCATGTATAGCTATGCTATTGTGGTTTAAGAATATGAAGCATTAATCTTTTATCAGAACTATCTTGATTCTATACAATATGACAATATGATATGAGACTGATTGTACTCCTTAACAAACATCAAAATGTAAGCGCCCATGAATATTATTCTTTACAATGGCCCCCATGGAAAGCCCTACACTTATGCTGTAATTGTTTGAAACATTGAAACTACTTTCAGAACCAGTTTCTGAGTCACCCAAGAACACCAGAACCATTATTTTATAGCCATGGCTTTATACTGAATAGTTCTGTTCTCTAGATCAGTGCCCCCTAATCTTTATCATGTAATGGCACACATAGAAAATGATCATATTTGTACATTTGCTCTCCATTAAAGGCATCAGCCCCAGTGACTCTAGCTGGAGTCACTGTTGCATTCTCTGCTGCAACTACTCCGAGCACTGAGGGAAGCAGTATCTCTGATACACCTATAACCCACTTCTAGTATACCAGTGGGATGCTCTACCCCAGGACAAGGGTTTTCAATCTATGTTTCCTTGACTTCTAGGATTATCTGAAAATGCTTCAGAAGGCACTGCAGAGGATCAGGGGAGGGTGCATGGATTGGTTCTGTGTGTTCCACAGCACCTTCACAAAGCAGCTCTTCTAGGATTATCTGAAAATGCTTCAGAAGGCACTGCAGAGGATCAGGGGAGGGTGCATGGATTGGTTCTGTGTGTTCCACAGCACCTTCAATCAAAGCAGCTTCACTTTGCGGTTATGCCATATATATATATATATATATATATTCCCAAGCTGTGCAGCTTGTAGAATCTTAGTTCCCCAACCAGGGATCAAACCCGCACCCTCAGCAGTGACAGCGCGGAGTCCTAACCACTGGACCACCAGGGAATTCCACTTTGCGGTTATGAGTAAGAGTGTGTTTGGGAAAAGGTTTCCCCAGTTAGAAATTTTTGTGACCACTTCTATAGATATCCATCCGTCTTTTAAAAGAATCTGCATCTAATGGTTGAATTGCCTTTCTGCATATTTGTAAGACTGACATTATTAGTGTCTACTAAGTTTTTTCAGTTGAAGGAAATGATTTATGTTTCCCAAAAGATTCCCCTGTGTTCAGGCTTTACATTCTTTATTGAAGGCTCTATACAATGCTTTCAAATATATAGTCTGAGAACTTACACAGATTCTATTTTTGAAGGAAGATGTCACACACATGGCAGACCAGAGTAAGTAGCAGTTTTGAATACAAGCCTCAAATTCATTATTTTCTGCTATTTTAATACCAGGGTCCTCAACTCCCTTGCCTTATTTTCTTTCTGCCAAAGGTAGAGCCCTGGACTGTACACACACTCATTTGCCCAAGTGTTCTAGAAAATTTTCTAGAAATAGAATTTCTAGGTCAGAGTAAAACATTTTTCACTGTTGGTGAAAGCATAGCAGTGATTCTCAATCCTGGTTGCATTATAATCACCTGGAGAACATTTAGAAAATACAGGCACCCGGGATTCTTCTCCCAGAGATGTTGATTTAATTGGTCTGGAGAGGAACTTGGGTGCTGATAATTTTTTTTTTTAAAACTCCCTAGGTGATTCTAATGTGCAGTCAAATTTGAAAACCACTGTTGCAAAGAATAAGGCAATTTCATATACTATTGGAGGTAGAGGCGGATAATTTGATATAGCCATTTTAATGGTCATTTCCCAATATCTAGTAAAATATAAATGTTCATACTTTTGAATGATAAATTAGTAGATATATGTCCTACAGAAAAATTCATAAAAACAATCAAAATTTATGTATAAATATGTTAATTGCAGCATTGTTTGTAATTTAACAACTAGAAACATTCCAGATATCCATGAATAGGAGATGAGGTAAATAATTTATAGTATTTCCATAACATGAGATATTATGCATCAGTTAAAAATAATCAAAGACATCTATATGTACTAAAGCATGATCTTTTTGAAAAATAATAGTTATATGCAAAAAGAGAAACTGGAATGACATACCAAAAATCCAACTGATTATAGCTGGAGAGACATGGGTGTTTTATTATTATTTTATTTAGCTTATTTTAAATTTTTCTTAAGTAAACAAATACTACTTCTGTAATAAAATTATAACATAAGTAGAAGATCTGATAAGGAAGGATTTGTTATACAAAGTGATGAGCATATACCCATAAAGAAAATATCAGTTAAATAGTACTTCTTTAGGGGTGAATTATTGGAGCAAGATACAAAGTCAAGTTTCAAGTACCCGTATTAGTCTAGGAATTACAAAAATATCATAAAAAGGAAGGCATAAATATGAGCTAAAACCTATAGTAATCCCCAAAGTAAATCAGATGTTTAAGCAAGCCAGAATCTTCCTTCATCAAGATGATTAAGGGGGATTATCTCCCAAGATGCTGGGAGACTTACAGGAATTTGTAAGTTTTGTAAACAGCTAGAACTCAAGAAACCTGATTAACATAAACACGGAAAGTGTATAATGGGAAGAGAAAAGCTGCTTTGTTCCCTGGAGGAATTGATCAAGGGAAGTGGAAGTTCACAGATAGGCATTGCATACATTATTGGCAACGCAAAAAGTTTTTTACATTCAGATATCAGACTTTCTTTTTTTCAAAAATGACTGTATCAAGTCTTGTCAAAAGCAAAGAATAAAAACATTATTATGTTTTTATCTTTCACCAGCCACACAGAAATTGTTAAATGGTTGTGGCTTTATGTTGAGTCGTACCTCCCCAGACAGTTAGGATTATTCTGTGATTGGAACAAAAAGCAACTAACGAAGACGTTTCTTCTTCTCCCTTGAAACTGACATTCTGTACACTCTCACCCTTTGGTTAAGGTAATATGGTTTCAGTATCAGGGAACACAATTGATTAATAATTGCCATAAGACCCTCACTACCATCTAAAATCCTACAATGTAAAAAGCTGAGCACTTGGTCACTACTGAGGGTTCCTTTTTTTTACGTGAATAAAGGAATGAATGAATGAGGTACAAGGCCCTAGATATTGAAAAAACAATTCCTCATCTGTAAAATGTAAGTTGAGAAATAAATATTAGTTCCTTGGATAGCCTTTTGCCACCAGGAATTTTATTGACACAAAAATCTCTTGAATGGAATGGACATCTTCGAGATATTTCAAACTGTGACAGAAACAATGCACTGAATTTCAGTAGGTCCCTTCTTCAGTCATCATTCACACACCCCATCATCAGGTAAACTTCATGATTCAAATGAACCAATTCAAACTGCATATGTGAACTTTTTCCCAAATGTTCTGTATGTATAGGCATAATTGAGGGTTTTTTTAAATTAAATATTGGTATATTAATGAACATATGATTTTAAATAATACTTTTATCATTTGACATTATATCCTATATAATATGCTGTGATGAAGGAAATCTAACTTTATTTTCTTTTGAATATTTAATAAAAGTATTTTTAAAGTTGTTTTCTTTACCCAGCGACTTGAAAATGCCACTTTATCATAATATACATTTATAAATACTTTGGTCTCTTCCTGGGCTTTCTATTCTATTTCATTAAATTATATATACTTTCATTGGTTTTAATTATTCTAGACTTGTAATTATTTTAGTATAAAACTGAGCAAGTTTCTCTTCATTATGCTTCTTCTGGATGGCCATCAGGTCTATGTGGTAATATTACTGTTTTGATGGAAGTAAGGAAGGGTGGAATGACTTACTCAATGGCATAATGTGAGAATGTGGTGAATATAGCCCTGGGACCCAGATTTCCTGCTTCTCATTATAGTGTCCTGTTTGGCAGAATCATTATTTTGCTCTGTTCTTTTGTGGGATCCTGTTTCTCTGTAACTTGAAGGATACAGCCAACAGAAAAGAAAACAGGAAGCAGGAA
>NW_006777590.1:79093-150354 GCF_000442215.2 Lipotes vexillifer | reverse complement strand
GCAGGAATGTACATACACCACTTACATGGAAATGGGTGATATTTTCATCCCTATCCCAATTATATCACCCTAATCATTCTACAACACAAAAATGGTGCTGAAGGTCATATATAATGTAAATGTGTTCTTATTTCCCTTCCTGACTCTACAAAATCTCCGATGTATTTACCATTGCCCTTATTTGATAGATGGAGAAACTAAGGCTGAACAAAATTAAGAAACCTTTCAAAGGTTATTGCTAAGTAGTGGCAGAGCCAGAATTCCCATATAGTTTTGTTTAATTTCAGTGACTGTGCTCTTAATGCTCAATGGATCCTCCCTTATACATAGCAGTTTTTTTGTGGTCCAGGGACTGGCTGGTTTAAACCTTAACTGGTATGCTGCCTATGCTGTGTCATGAACATAGAGATACTCACGCAACACCCCAGAAGTAATGTGCTTTTCTTGGGGTGTTGTGTAACTATATGTTAATGACAGTACTGTAATGTGCTTATTCCTTTCACAATAAAACTCAATCTTGGAGATGTATTTTATGTTCCTCAAATACCAAGCGGTGTAGCAATTAGAGCAAAAAGCAGGGTTGAGGGGAGGGCAGGATTTTTAAATTATCTTCCATGTGCCAGGCACTGTGCTAAGCACTTTATGGCATCTCATTTCACCATTTTCAATCATATTCCCTAAAGGAAACTATTTCAGAGATAAAGTCATTTCCTCAAGGTTGCACAGCTGTAAAGTGGCAGCCTACCTGGTACATCATTATTTTCATCACCCTGAAACACTTTGTGTTACATTTGTCATGTTATCTTTTACTGCCCTTTTGTCACTGGTGGGTGCTCAGTAAATATCTACTGGTTAATGAGTGGACAAATATGAGGAAATTCATTGGTTGAGTGCAAAGAATGGACTAGAAATTAGATGCTGCCATTAAAAAACAAAATAGGATCAGATTCTTTTGATTTTCCCAAATGAGGGTATATTTGCCAGTTATATCCATATTAACTCTTCCTAATAACTTCAAAACAACTCTTATATGGGCAGTGACTAAAAATAGCCTCAGGCAAAGGAAAGGATTAAAAACACAAATTACTTCCAAAAGAATGAGAACAGTCAGAACATAATTTACCTCTCAAAACCAGTGATAATAAAGTAGAAAACTCATAGCACACAGAGACACTGGGTGCTAGTGATTTTCCCTAGTTCCCTAGAAGACAGGAGACTCGTTATTTTAGGTGACCTTAGTATTCTACCTGCATCAATGAACTTCAATAAATAACATTAATAATAAGAGCTAATGCTGACCTTGCACTCAACAGAGCTCCTTCTTTTCTTTCTATCAGTACATCAGAGTAAGCAACAGAATGCAACTTTCTTTTTGTTTTGTTAAACTTTTCCATCCATACTTAAAATAATTCCTTGGCTTTAAAAGAGTTCCTTCCTTCCTACCTACCCTGCTGAGAACCCAGAGTGTTTTCCCAGCTGGGATCTTGTGGGTCTCCACAATACTCCAGGACAACTGGGCAGCTTCACCAATTTCAACCTGATGATCAGTTTGGGCCTGTAGAAGGTAATTGACTCAACCAATGTCCTATCATTGGTGATGCCTCTGGCCATGGGATCCAGGAAACTCTCCTAACACTTACCTCAGCATCTCGGCCAGCAGATCTGTCATTGTTCTTCTTCTAATATATTGTCTTTCTGGATCTCCAAGAATATCACAGACACCTAGCTTATGTGCACACTATAATCAGCAGTAGCTCAGACACTGGGACCCAGTTAGATCTCCTAATCTTCACTCCAGTCACCCTCTGTGCAAACCCATGTCATAGATTTTGTCTAGTAGGGCTTAAAGGCTGTCACAGATACCCAGCTCATGTGTATGCTTGAGATTCACCTAGAGCAGCAGTTCTTAAACTTTTGGTCTCAGAAGACTTTTGCACTTTTAAAATTATTGAGGACCCCAAGGAGCTTTAGTTTATATGTGGGTTATATTGATTGATATTTACCATATTATTAAGTAAAACTGAGAAAAAATTAAATATTTTAAAATAATTTTGGGAATCATCAGCAAATATAACTTACTATTTATCCTAACAGTCTTGTCCTATGCGTATGTATTATATTTTTCAAAAATAATCAGATTACCCTGCCTTACAAGAAATGGTAAAGGGAGCTCTTTAGGCAGGAATAAAAGGATGCTAATAAATAACATAAAAACATATGAATGTAGGTGTAAAACTCACTACTAAGGGTTAATATATAATCAAAGTCAAATTCTCTAATATTGTAATGGTGTTGTGTAATGCACTTACAATTGTAGTATAGAAGCAAATGTGTTAAAAATAATCATGACTACCATAATTCATTATTGGATACATAATATAAAATATAAGTAAATTGTTACATCAATAACCTAAAATGTGAAGAGGGGTCAGTAAAAGTGTAAAGTTTAGGGATGCTATCAAAGTTGAGTTGTTATCAACTTAAAATAGGGTGTTGTTATAAGATATTTTAAGGAAGCATCATGGTAATCACACTCAAAAAAATTCTGTAGTATTTACACAAAAGATAATGATAAAGGAGTCAAAGCACAAAGGTAAAATAAGTCATTAGATCACAAAGGAAGATAGCAAGATAAGAAGCAAGGAATAATGGACCTACAAAATGGCCATAAAACAATTAAAAAAATGGTAATAGTAAGTCCTTAAACTAACAATCATTACTTAAAAGGTAAATAATTTAAATTATCCAATCAAAAAAATAGAATGGCTGAACACCAGATAACAAAACAGAATGCAACAACATGCTACCTACAAGAGACTCACTTTAACTTTAAAGACACAAATAGAGAGTAAAGGGATGGAAAAAGATTCAATCAAATGGTAATCAAAAGAATGAAGGGGTAACTTTTCTTTTATCAGGCAAAATAGACTTTAAGCTAAAAATGGTGAAAGGAGACAAAGAAGGTAATTATATAATGATGAGGAGTCATTCAAGAAGATATAACAATTGTAAATATTTATGCACCCAATATCACAGCACCTAAATACATAAAGCAAATACTAACAAAACAGAAAAGAGAAATAAACATCAACACAATGATAGTTAAGGACTTTAATACCCCACTCTCAACAATGGATAGATCATCCAGACAGAGAATCAATAAGGAAACAGCTGATTTGAACAACGCTATAGACCAATTCTACCTTATAGACATATATAGAACATTTTGTCCAACAACTGTAGAATACACAAACTTATCAAACACACATGGAACATTTGCTAGGTCATATGTTATCTCACAAAATAAGTCTTAGCAAATTTTAAAAGATTGAAATCATACCAAGAATATTTTCTGACCATAATGGTATGAAACTAGAAATAAATAACAGGAGAACTGGGAAATACACAAATACATGGAAATTGAACAACACGCTCCTGAACAACCAATGGATTAACCAATTTAAAAAGAGCACCTAAATAATTAGCAAAATTATAAATGAAAACTCAGACATTACAACTGATACTACTAAAATACAAATGGTCGTAAGAGACTACTATGAACAACTCTATACCAACAAACTGGACAACCTAGAAGAAATGTATAAATTCCTAGAAGCGTACAACCTACCAAGATTGAATCAGGAAGAAAGCGAAAAACTGAACTGACCAATAATTAGTAAGAAGATTGAATCAGTAATCAAAAACTTCCAAAGCAAAGCCCTGGACCAGATATCTTCACTGGTGAATTCTACCAAACATTTAAAGAGGAATGAATGCCCATTAATCTCAAACTCTTCCAAAAAACTGAAGAGTAGAGAAGACTTCAAAAATCATGAGGCCAGCATTGCCCTGATACCAAATCCAGAGAAAGACAGTACAAGAAAAGAATACTACATGGCAATATCCCTAAAGAATATAGATGCAGGGCTTCCCTGGTGGCGCAGTGGTTGAGAGTCCACCTGCCGATGCAGGGGACGCGGGTTTGTGCCCTGGTCTGGGAGGATCCCACATGCCGTGGAGCAGCTGGGCCCGTGAGCCATGGCCGCTGAGACTGCACATCCGGAGGCTGTGCTCCGCAATGGGAGAGGCCACAGCAGTGAGAGGCCTGCATACCTCAAAAAAATACAAAAACCCTAAGGAAATCTGAATAAAGTATGAATTTTAGTTAGTAAGAATATACCAATGTACCAATATTGATACATTAGTTGTGACCAATGTACCATACTAAGGCAAGGTGTTAACAGGCGAAATGGATATGGGGGTATATATAGGAACACCCTGTACTATTTTCTGAGACTGTAAATCAAACTGTTCAAAATAAATTTATTTTTTAAAAAAGGCAAATGATTGTGAGTGGTGTTCCATGGCTCTTGATAATTTAACAGATATTACTGATACTGCTCAGTTGTTTAGTGACGTCAACGCTGAGTTTGAAGTGACTGAATACTATGAACAAAACAGTCTGTGTGGAACAACCACTGGCAAGAATCTTTTCACAAAGGTTGAGAGAACATTAATTCAATACAATCTGAACTTGAATCTGCTAAGATGTGCACAAATAATGGTGGTAAAAACGTGTGGAGAAAAAAGGGCTTAGTTAGACAAATTTACAAAGCCTGTGAAAATGTAAAGTATTTCAAGCAAATGGTTTATTCACTGTACTGTTCATCAGCAAGTATTCTGCAAAAAAAGTCTATCACATGCTATTGACCCAGTATTGTCAAGAGTGTCCTTCATTTGCTCTCAATCCACTTCTGTTATGGATTTATCAGTTCTATGAATTTCTGTCAGAAACAGAAGGTGAATCCTGACTTGCCTACTAAACAGCAGTGAAATGGCTTAGCAGCCATAAAATTTTATTGTGTGTTTTTTTTTTTTAAGCCCAAGGCTGAATTTGAGGGACTTCCCTGGTGGTCCAGTGGTTAAGACTCCATTTTCCCAATGCAGGGGGTCCGGGTTCAATTCCTGGTCGGGGAACTAGATCCCACATGCATGCTGCAACTAAGCCCAAAAAAAAAAAAAAAAAAATATATAGATGCAAAAATTCTCAACAAAATACTAGCAAGCCAAATTCAGTAACACATTAAAAGGATCATACACCATGAAGTAGGATTCATCCCTGGGATGCAAGGAGGAGTCAACATATGTAAATCAATAAATGTGTTACGTGACATTGGTAGAATGAAAGATAAAGGCCATATGATCATAATAGATACAGGAAAAGCACTTGGCAAAATTCAACATCCTTTCATGATAACAACTCTCAATAATTTAGGTATAGAAGAACCATGTCTCAACATAAAAAGGGCATATATGACAAGCCCACAATTAACATCATACTTAACAGTGAAGGGTGGAAAGCTTTTCCTCTAAGATCAGGAACAAGGCAAGGGTGCTCACTCTCACCACTCCTATTCAGCATAGAACTGGAAGTCCTAGCCAGAGCAATCAGGCAAGAAAAAGAAATAAAAGGTATCATAATTGTACAGGAAGAAGTAAAATTTCTCTATTTTCAGAGGACATGATTTTTTATATAGAAATTCCTAAAGATTCCACCAAAAAATTGTTAGATCTAATCAATGAATATCATATAGTTGCAGGATACAAAATCAACATACAAAAATAAGTAGCATTTCTATATACTAACAACAAATTATCTGAAAAGAAAAGAAAACAATCCCATTTACAACAGGATCAGAAACAATAAAATACTTAGAAATAATTTTAACTAAGGAGATGAAAGATCACTAAACTGAAAGCTATGACATTGATGAAAGAAACTGAAGAAGACACAAGTAAGTGGAAAAATATCCCATGTTCAGGGATTGGAAGAATTAATATTGTGAAAATGTTCATACTACCCAAAGCCATCTATAGATTCAGTGTAATCCATATCAAGATTCCAATGACTTTGTTACAGAAATAGAAAAAAACAATCCTAAAATTTGTATGGAGTGACAAAAGACCCCAAATAGCCAAAACAATATTGAGAAAGAATAAGAAAGCTGGAGGCATCACTCTTTCTGATTTCAAACTATATTAAAAAGCTATAGTTTATAGCTATAGACTATAGGTAATAATAGTGAATTGGATATTTGAAAGTTTTTCAGAGAGTAGATCTTAAACATTGTTTTCACAAGAAAAAAAAGTTTTTTGCAACCATATGATGAATGTTAAGTAGATTTATTGTGGTCATAATTTCACAATGTATACAAATATCAAATCATTATGTTGTACACCTAAATGTTATATGTAAATTTATGCAATTTTAAAATATGTATATGTATATGCATTCATACAAAAACAAAAATATAGTAATTAAGACAGTATACTACTGGCATAAAAACAAACAGATGGACCAATGGAACAGAATTGAGGGCCCATGCATACAGTCAACTAATATTTGACAAGTGAGCCAAGCATACTCAATAGAGAAAAGATAGTCTCTTCAATAAACGGTGCTAGTAAAATTGGATATTCACATACAAAAGAATGAAACTAAACCCCTATCTTACACCACTCTCAAAAACTAATTCAAAATGGATTAAAGACGTAAATGTAAGACCGGAAACCATAAAACTCCTGGAAGAAGTCGTAGGGGGAAAATTGTCTTAACAGGAGTTCTTGACAATGATGATTTTTTGGATATGTTACCTAAAGCACAAGCAAGAAAATAAAAAATAAACAAATGGGACTACATCAAACTAAAACACTTCTGCACAGCCAAAGAAATGATCAACAAACACTCCCTAATACCATACACAAAAATAAGCTCAAAATGGATTAAAGACCTAAATGTAAAGCCAGAAACTATCAAACTCTTAGAGGAAAACATAGGCAGAACATGCTATGACATAAATCACAGCAAGATCCTTTTTGACCCACCTCCTAGAGAAATGGAAATAAAAACAAAAATAAACAAATGGGACCTAATGAAACTTCAAAGCTTTTGCACAGCAAAGGAAACCATAAACAAGACCAAAAGACAACCCTCAGAATGGGAGACAATATTTGCAAATGAAGCAACTGACAAAGGATTAATGTCCAAAATTTACAAGCAGCTCATGCATCTCAATAACAAAAAAACAAAAAACCCAATCCAAAAATGGTCAGAAGACCTAAATAGACATTTCTCCAAAGAAGATATACAGAGTGCCAACAAAGACATGAAAGAATGCTCAACATCATTAATCATTAGAGAAATGCAAATCAAAACTACAACGAGATATCATCTCACATCAATCAGAATGGCCATCATCAAAAAATCTAGAAACAATGCTGGAGAGGGTGTGGAGAAAAGGGAACATTTTTGCACTGCTGGTGGGAATGTGAATTGGTACAGCCACTATGGAGAACAGTATGGAGGTTCCTTAAAGAACTACAAATAGAACTACCATATGACCCAGCAATCCCACTACTGGGCATATACCCTGAGAAAACCATAATTCAAAAAGAGTCATGTACCAAAATGTTCATTGCAGCTCTATTTACAAGAGCCAGGAGATGGAAACAACCCAAGTATCCATCATCGGATGAATGGATAAAGAAGATTTGGCACATATATACAATGGAATATTACTCAGCCATAAAAAGAAATGAAATTGAGTTATTTGTAATGAGGTGGATAGACCTAGAGTCTGTCATACAGAGTGAAGTAAGTCAGAAAGAGAAGGACAAATACCGTATGCTAACACATATATATGGAATCTAAGAAAAAAAATGTCATGAAGAACCTAGGGGTAAGACAGGAATAAAGACACAGACCTACTAGAGAATGGACTTGAGGATATGGGGAGGGGGAAGGGTAAGCTGTGTCAAAGTGAGAGAGTGGCATGGATATATATACACTAACAAATGTAAAATAGATAGCTAGTGGGAAGCAGCCGCATAGCACAGGGAGATCAACTCGGTGCTTTGTGACCACCTAGAGGGGTGGGATAGGGAGTGTGGGAGTGAGGGAGACGCAAGAGGGAAGAGATATGGGAACATATGTATATGTATAACTGATTCACTTTGTTATAAAGCAGAAACTAACACACCATTGTAAAGCAATTATACTCCAATAAAGATGTAAAAAAATCAATAAATGAAAAGGCAGTCTAAGAAATGGGAGAAAATCTTTGCAAATCATATATCTGATAAGAAGCTAATATCCAAACTATATAAGGAACTCATACAACTTAATAGCAAACAAACAGAAAACAATAATCCAATTTAAAAATGGGCAAAGGACCTGAATAGACATTTTTCCAAAGAAGATATTCATATGGCCAACAGGTACATGAAATGTGCTCAATATCACTAAAATGCAAATCAAAACCACAATAAGGTGTCACCTCACTGTTAAAATGGCTATCATCAAAAAGACAAGAGATAGAAACTGCTGGCAAGAATGTGGAGAAATGTGAGCCCTTGTGCACTGTTGGTAGGAGTGTGAATTGTTATATCCACTATGGAGAACAGTATGGAGATTCCTCAAAAAATTAAAAACTAGAACTACCAGGGACTTCCCTAGTGGCACAGTAGATAAGTCTCCATGCTCCCAGTGCAGGGGGCCTGGGTTCAGTCCCTGGTCAGGGAACTAGATTCCACATGTATGCCACAACTAAGATTTCACATGCTACAACTAAGGAGCCCGTGAGCCACAACTAAGACCTGGCACAACCAAATAAATAAATAAAAATTAAAAAAGAAGTACCATATGGTACAGTAATTGCACTTCTGGACATATATACAAAGGAAATGAAATCACTATTCCAAATAGATATGTCTGCACCCCTATGTTCATTGCAGCATTATTTACAATAGTCAAGACATGGAAACAACCTAAGTGTTCATCAATGGATGAATGGATAAAGAAAGTGTGATATATATGTGTGTATGTGTGTGTGTGTGTGTGTGTGTGTGTGTATACCATTATAATAGAATACTATTCAGCCATAAAAAAGAAGGAAATTCTGCCATTTGCAACAACATGGATGGACTTTGAGGGCATTATGGTAAATAAGTCATACAAAGACAAATACTATATGATCTCACTTATATGTGGAATCTAAAAAAAAAAAAAAAAACCTCATAGGAACAGAGAACAGGTTTGTGCTTTCCAGAGGCAAGGGGTCGGGGTGGAGGAATTGGATAAAGGTGATCAAAAGGTACAAATTTCGGGCTTTCCTGGTGGCGCGGTGGTTGGGAGTCTGCCTGCCGATGCAGGGGACACGGGTTCGTGCTCCCGTCCGGGAATATCCCACATGCCGCAGAGCGGCTGGGCCCGTGAGCCATGACCGCTGAGCCTGCGCGTCCGGAGCCTGTGCTTCGCAACGGTTGAGGCCACAACAGTGAGAGGCCCGCGAACCGCAAAAGAAAAAAAAAAAAAGGTACAAACTTCTGGTTACAAAATAAATAAGTTCTGGGGATGTAATGTACAACTTGATGACTTTAGTTAATAATACTATATTGCATATTTGAAATTACTAAGAGAGTAGATCTTAAAAATTCTCATCACAAGGAAAAAATGTGTATGTGAGGTGATGGAATTAATATCTTAAACTTATTGTTGTAAACATTTGGTAGTATATACATATATCAAATCATGTTGTATGCCTTAAATATATACAATGCTATTTGTCAATTATATCTCAAACTGGAGAAAAAAGAATCATATTATACTGTAGTTTCATAATCCACTTTCCAAAATTAACAATTATTTCTTGTATTCTTCTCTGCAAAAATAATACATATTCATTAAAGCAGATTTCTGAAAACTTATTTTACATACAGATCATCTGGGTATCTTATTAAAATGCAGATTCTGATTCAATAGATTAGCCTGTGACTCTGCTGTATTTATAACAAGCTCCCAGATGATTATAATCCATGGAACACACATTTTAAAAACAGCTTTAGTTATTTAATGGGTATAAAGTTTCAGTTACGCAAGGTAAATAAGTTCTAGAAATCTTTTGTGCAACATTGTGTCTTTAGTTAACAATACTGTATTGTACACTTAAAATATGTTAAGAGGGTAGATTTCATGTTGTGTCTAACCACAAGTTAAAAAACAGCTTTATTGAGGTATAATTTACTTAACGATAAACTGTGCATATTTAAAGTATACAGTTTCATAAGCTTTGACATATGTAAATACACATGAAATTATCACCACAATAAAGATAATGAACATATCCATCACCTCCAAGTTTCTTTCTTCCCCTTAGTAACCTTAGCTCTCGTCTCTCCATGTACCAGCTTCCTCTCATCCAGGAAACCACTGATCTGCTTTCTGTCACTATGAATTAGTTTTCATTTTCTATAATTTTATGTAAGTGGAATCATACAGTATATACTCTTTTTGTCTGGCTTCTTTCATTCAGCATAATATTTTGTTGCATGTGTTAATAATTCATTCCTTTTTCATTGTGGTAAAATACACATAACATAAAATTTACCATTTTATCCATTTGTAAGTGTATAGTTCAATGACATTAAAAACATTCACACTGTGGTGCAACCATCATCACCATCTATCTCCAGAACATTTTTTGTCTTCCCAAACTGAAACTCCATACCTGTTAAAAAATAACTTCCCATTCCCCACTCCACCCAACCCCTGCAACTCCATTCTACTTTATGTCTATAAGTATTTGACTACTCTAGGTACTTCATATAAGTAGAATCATAAAATAATTTTCCTTTTATGTTGGGCTTATTTCACTTAGGACAATCTTCACGGTTCACCCATGTTGTAGGATGTGTTAGAATTTCATTCCTTTTTAAAGCTGAATAATATTCCAGTGTGTATGTGTGTGTAAAATATATATATATATATACACATATACATATACATACATACATATATATGTAATTTATCAATTCATCTGTCAGTGGACACTTGGATTGCTTCTACCTCTTGGCTCTGTGAATCTGTGAATAATACTGCTATAAATATAGTATCCAGAATGGAATCACTGGGTTTTATGTTTAACTTTTTGATGAACTGCCATACTGTTTTCCACAGCCAGTGCACAATTTTAAATTCCCACCAGCAAAGCATAAGTTTTCCAATTTCTCCACATCCTCTCCAAAACTTATTTCCTGTTTTTTTTTTTTCCTTAACAATGGCCATCCTAATGAGTGTGAAGTGATATCTCATTGTGGTTTCAATTTGCATTTTCCTAAAGATTAGTGATGTTGAGCATCTTTTCAGGTGCTTATTGGCCATTGATGTATCCCTTTTGGAGAAATGTGTATTCAAGTCCTTTACCAAGTTTTAAATCAAGTTGTTTATTTTTTGTTGTTGAGTTGTAAGAGTTCCTTATATATTCTTGATGTTAATATCTTATCAGATATATGATTTGTAAATATTTTTCCCCATTCCATAGGTTGCTTTTAAACTGTTTATAGTGTTCTTTCATGCACAAAAGTTTTAATTTTGATGAAGTCCAATTTATCAATTTTTTTCTTGTGCTTTTGGTGTCATACTCAAGAAATCAGTGCCAAGTCCAATGTCATAAAACTTTTCCCTTTTGTTTTCTTCCAACAGTTTTATAGTTTTAACTCTTACATTTAAGTCTGATGCACTGTGAGTTAATTTTTGTGTATGGTGTAAAGTAAAGGTGGAACTTCATTCTTTTGCATATGGATATCCAGTTTTTCCAAAACCATTTGCAGAAAAGACTATCTGTTCTTCACTGAATGGTACTGGCACTACTGTTGAAACTCAATTGACCATATATGTAAGGGTTTATATCTGGATTCTGTGCTCAATTCCATTGGTTTATATGTCTGTCTTTATGCCAGTATCACACTGTTTTGATTACTGTAGCTTTGAAGTAACTTTTGAAATCACTAAGTCTGAGTCCCCCAACTTTCTTCCTCTCTTTCAAGATTATTTTGGCCATTTGGTGTCCTTTGAGATTCCAGATGAATTTTAGGGTGGATTTTTCTATTTCTGCAAAAATGTTGTTTGGATTTTTATAAGGATTCATTGACTGTATATTGCTTTAGGTAGTATTGACATCTTAACAATATTAAGTCTTCCAACCCAGGAATGTGGGCTGCTTTCCAATTACTATGTCTTCTTAAAAGTTTTTTTAGCAATGCTTTGCAGTTTTCAGTGTACAAATATTTTGCCTCCTTGGTTAAATTTATTCTCAAGTATTTTATGATTTTTCTTGCTATTGTGTGTGAAATTATTTTCTTAATTTCTTTTTCAAATTGTCAATTGTTAATGTATAGAAATGAATCTGATTTTTGCAAGTTTTATTTGTATCTTGTAACTTTGATGAATTCATTTATTAGTTTTAACAGTTTGTGGAATCTTTAGGGTTTTCTACATACAAGATCATGTCATCTGTAAACAATGATGATTTTATCTTTTCCTTTCCAATTTGGATGCCGTGTATTTCTTTTCCTTGCTTAATTGCTCTGACTAGAACTTCCAGCACTATGTTGAATAGAAGTGGCAAAAGTGGGCACCATTATCTTGCTTCAGATATTAGCAGAAAACCTTATTGTTTTAACCATGAAGTATGCTTTTAACTGTGGGTTTTTCATACATGGCCATTATTATGTTAGGTAGATTCTGTCTATTCCTAGTTTTTTGAAGTTTTTATCATGCAAAGGTGTTGAATTTTGTCAAGCAACTTTTCTACATCGAGATGATTGTGGTTTTTTCCCCTTCATTCTGTTAATGTGGTGTACTACATTGATTGACTTTCATATATTAAACCAGCCTTACATTATAGGAATAAATCTTATTAGTTATGGTATATAATCTATTTAATATGCTGATGAATTCGGTTTGCTAGTATCTAGTTGAAGATTTTTGCACCAATATTCATAGAGATACTTCCCTGTAGTTTTCATTTCTTGTAGTGTCTTTGTCTGGCTTTGGTATAGGGGTAATGCTAGCCTCACAGAATAAATTAGGAAGTGTTCACACTTCAATTTTTTTGGAAGAGTTTGAGAAGGATTGGTGTTAATTCTTTAAATGTTTGGTAGAATTCACCTGTAAAAGCAATCTGGTCTTGGGCTTTTCTTTTTTTGGCAGGGGGGGCTTTTCTTTATTGAGAAGTTTTAAAAATTATTTTTACTGATTCAATCTGCTAAATATTTTGATCTCTTCAGACATTTTATTTCTTCATATTCAGTTTTGGTAGGTTATGTGTTTCTAGGAATTGTTCATTTTATTTACATCATACAATTCATTGACATATAATTTTCATAGTACTGTGTTATCTTTTTTATTCTGTGAAACTGGTTGTAAATATCCCCACTTTCATTTATGATTTTAGTTGTTAGAGTCTTCTATCTCTCTTTTATTAGTTACCTAAAAGTTTGTCCATTTTGTTTATCTTTCTGAAGAAATTAGCTCTTGGTATCATTGTTATTTTTCTATTATTGTTATTTTTCTGTTAATATTTCTATTCTCTATTTTATCTATCTCAGCTCTAATTTTTATTATTTTCTTTTTCCTACTAGCTTTGAGTTTAGTTTGTTCTTCTTTTTCTAGTTCTTTTAAGTGTAAAGTTAGGTTGTTCATTTGATGTCTTTCTTCCTTTTTAAATACAATAGCCATACATATCCCTCTTAGCACTGGTTTTATTGCATCCTATAAGTTTGGGTGTGTTATGTTTTCATTTCATTTGTCTCAAGACATTTTCTATTTTCCTTTGTGACTTCTTCTTTGACCCATTGGTTTTTCAGACTGTGTTGTTTAATTTCTATATATTTGTAAATTTCCCTATTTTCCTTCCATTACTGATTCATTCCATTGTGATTGGAGAACATACTTTGTAAAACAGCTATCTTTTCAAGTCTAGTGAGACATGTTTTGTGACATAACATATGGTCTATCCTGGAGAATACTCCACTTGCAATTAAAAAATTGTATTCTGCTCTTCCTTGGTGGATGTTCTGTATATGTCTGTTAGATCTAATAGGTCTGTAGTGTTGTTCAGGTCCTCTATTTCTTTATTACTCTTCTCTCTGGTTGTTCTATCCATTAATAAACGTGAGATACTGAAGTTTCCTACTGTTATTGTAAAGCTGCCTATTTGTGTCTTCAATTATATCAATGTTTGCTTTATATATTTTTGGGCTCTGATGTTTGATGCATCTATGTTTAAAACTGTTATATCTTCTTTCTGAATTAACCATTTTATCATTATATAATGTCCTTCTTTGCTTCTTACCACTTTTTGTATTAAAATCCATTTTGTCTGTTATTAGAGTAGCCACCCCTGCTCTCCTTTGGTTACTATTTGCATGGAATATCTTTCTCCCTCCATTCACTTTCAACCTATGCATGTCCTTAATTCTAAAATGGTCTCTTGGATACAATGTAGAGTTGGATACTGCTTTTTAAAAAATCCATTCTGACTATCTATGTGTTTTGATTGGGACATTTAATCCATTTATATTTAGACTCGTTACTGATAGGGAAGGACTTACTTTGCTATTTTATTGTTTCTGTATAGCTTATAGCTTTTTTGTCCTTCATTTCCTTCATTGCTGCCTTCATTTGTATTTACTTGATATTTTTGTCACTACACATTTTTACTCCTTTCTCTTTGCTTTTTGTGTATATTCTATAAATATTTTCTTTGTGGTTATGATGGGCATTACATATACTATCCTGAAGTTATAATGATGTAATATAAATTGAAACCAACTTCACTTCAATCACACACAAAACTCTACTCTTTACTATTCTGTACCTCACCCCCCAACTTTATGTTACTGATGTCACTAATTTCATTGTTATATATTGAGTACCCATTAAAATAGATTTGTAATTAATTTTTGTGCATTCATCTTTTTTTAAACATCTTTATTAGAGTATAATTGCTTTACAATGGTGTGTTAGTTTCTGCTGTATAATGAAGTGAATCAGCTATACATATACATATATCCCCATATATCTTCCCTCTTGTGTGTCCCTCCCACCCTCCCTATCCCACCCCTCTAGGTGGACACAAAGCACTGAGCTGATCTCCCTGTGCTATGTGCATTCATCTTTTAATTCCTGTATAAAACAAAGAATTGAGTTACAAACCAAAATTATAATCATACTTGTTTTCATATTTGTTCATCTATTTACTTTTGCTGGAGATCTTTATATTTTCATATGACCTCAAGAAACTGTATGTCATCTTTTCTTTCCAATTTGAATGATTCTCTTTAGCATTTCTCATGAGCAGGTCCAGTGGTAATAAACTCCCTCAGCTTTTGTTTGTCTGTGAATATCTTAATTTCATCCTCATTTTTTTCAATCTTCAAAATATTTTATTACAAAATACAGTACAGTGTTGGTAGAATGTTTCCCAATGTTCTCTGATATATACATTGTTGAATGAAGCACTTCAATACCTGACAGTGGCCCACATGAATCTAAGAAGTTCTATAATAATTTCAATCCCCTTAGAGTTACAGACAAAGTCTGTAACCAGCAATGGAATGAGGAGACAATTTCACCCTCATTTTTGAAGGACAGTTTTGCCAGATTTAGAATTATCAGTTGACTTCTATTTTTCCTATTTTATTTCATTTTATTTTGATAAGAACACTTAACATGAGATTTACCCTCTTAAAAATATTTAAGTGTGCAATACAGTATTGATAACTATTTATATAATGTTGTACAGCAGACCCCTAGAACTTATTCATATTGCTTATGACCACTGACTAATAACTCTTCACTTCCCCATCCCCCAGCCCCTGGAAAACACCATTTTACTCTTTAATACTATCAATTTGACTATTTTAGATATCTCAAATAAGTAGAATAATACAATGTTTGTCTTCCAGTGCCTGGCTTGTTTCATTTAGCATAATGTATTCAAGGTTTATCCATGTTGTTGTATATTGCAGAAAATCTTTCTTTTTTTAAGGCTGAGTAATAATCTATTATATGTATATGTCACATTTTCTTTATTTACTTATCTGTTGTTTCTATATCTTGAGTATTGTGAATAGGTTTTTTTTTTTTTTTTTTTTTTTTTGCAGTACGTGGGCCTCTCACTGTTGTGGCCTCTCCCGTTGCGGAGCACAGGCTCCCGACGTGCAGGCTCAGTGGCCATGGCTCACGGGCCCAACCGCACCATGGCATGTGGGATCCTCCCAGACCGGGGCACGAACCTGCATCCCCTGCATCCGCAGGTGGACTCTCAACCACTGCGCCACCAGGGAAGCCCCTGTGAATAGCTTTAAAATAAACATGACAGTGCAAATATCTCTTTGAGATCCTGATTTTCAGTTCTTTTGGGTAAATAACCAGAATTGGGATTGCTCAGTCATATAGTATTTCTATTTTCAAGTTTTAAAAGGACCTCCATGTTCTTTCTGTTGAGCAGATTACTGTGCACTGGTTATCAATACCAAGGGTGTAGTGTACACTGCACTGGTTAGAAATCCCAGGAGAGGACTATAAACATTCCTGCCACTGCATTTTGGTATCAGAGTTGCCAAGAAGAACACAGAATCTCATACACTCCGGTATTACCAAAGGGGAGAGGGAAGGGGGAGGGACAAGTTAGGGGTACGGGATTAGATACAAACTGCTATATATGAAACAGATAAGCAACAAGGATATACTGTATGGCACAGGGAATTATACCTATTATCTTGTAATAACCTATAATGGAATGTAATCTGCAAAAATACTGAATCACTATGCTCTACACCTGAAACTAACACAATATTGTAAATCAACTATACTTTAATAAAAATTTTAAAAATAAGATACAAGAATGTGTTGTACAACACAGGGAATATAGCCAATGTTTTATAATAACTTTAAATGGAGTATAATCTATAAAAATATTGAATCATACACACAAAAAAATATATCTGCCTCTCGATAAAGCTAATGCCATTCCCCCCTTATGTTTTAAAAGCCATCTGAAGACATACCTTATGGCAGCTTCTCTTAACAAGGAATGTGGTCACACATACTTTAAAAACTTTAGATTATTGTGCAGAACAACATTTAGTCCCAAACAAATTTGTGCAACAGAAAATACATATAAATTTGACATGTTTACTTCTTCTGCTTCCCTAAAGTTGTCTGATTAAAAAAAAAGAAACATGCAAATCAGCAGGCATTCAGGGCCCTGGGAATTTGGGGACCCATAAGACCACTGTCTTGGGACATTGGCCCTTTTTACTTCTAACCTCAATGGGTCTGTGAAGACAGAAGCTGAGCAGTACATTTGGAGGGTAAAGAAAGAGGGACTCACACTTTCTGAGAATGGATTTGCCAAGAGAGTCAGGAATCTGGTGGAGCTTTACCCCACTAGTAGTGGAGGGGGCAAGAGAGTGTGAACCACAGATGTGAATATATTTGAGGGGCAGGATGATCTGGAGAACATGTGGAGAGAAGAAGGAAAATACACACACATTTCTATCTTGACTGTGATAGAATCAATGCCATTTCTATGTAGTGGAATGATAGGGCTGGGGAAGGGAAGAAGGTGATTATTACCATTTCCACTCAGTTGAGTCATGTAACCCATGAATAGAGTTTGGAGTAGGGAATGAAGTCACCACTTGCCCATTCCCTGTGTTTTCCTGTGCTACATAGGACCAAAAGCTATTTCTGTGTATTTTGTATAAGATCCTACAGTACCAGCCAGGACATCTCCCTGGGTCCCAGGAGCAGACCTCACCTCAAAACTCTAGGATGATCTTGGGTAAGTCACTGCCCAAAGAGGAGGTGGTCTCACCTGTCAAAGAAGATCACAGCAGCCTCTTCTCCCAGCCAGCTAGGTCTGGGCCAGAGAATAAAGTCATTTCCATTCAGAAAAACACTTTGAGTTTCTAGAAGGGAGATATTTTTCCATGTAAGTCCAAGAAATTATTTTAAGAGTCATGCTGCAGGCTCACCAGAATTCTACATTCAGTCACTATATCTAAGTTCAATTCAGTTCAAAATTCACTCAGTTCCAGACCCTGGGCGAGGCTCTAGAGATATTTGTTGATGCATGGTAGGGTACCTTCATGGTTAGTATCAATGGGCTTTAATACCATATAGTGCTGGGAGGGGCCATTCCTCTATCTCCTACTAACCATGTGACCTAGACCTTAACCTCTCCATGCCTTGAACTTCTGATCCATAAATGGTGATAAAACCTTAAAGGGCTGTTTGAAGATCAAATATGTTAGTATCATTAAAGTACTTAACATTGGTCTGGCATAGAAATGCAGGCTACACTGGACCTTCACTCTTTTTTTCCACCACCTTAATGTTGCGTTGTGGCTCTGGCTTTACCTGGTGGTAATATAACCCATTTCAACATGTCCTACCATTTCAAATACATTTCTTTTACACAGGGAAACAAAAGCTAAGCAATGGGTTGAAAATGCAGATTTTGATAAAGTTTATAAGAATGATCCTACTTCAGTTTGTAGAACTGGTATAAGAATAGAAAAAGATTTGATGACTCTCAATTTTATAAGCCATTTGCATTTATTTAACAAATATTTATGGGGCACCTATTACATGCCAGGCCCCATAAGCCTACAAATCATGTCTTCATCTCAGAACGTTTTTCCAGGCTCCAGACCCATGTATCCAACTACCTGTCAGAAATGTATATCTAGAGCAGTAGTTCTCAAATGGTGGTGATTTTGCTCCCCAGCTCCAGGAGACATGTGGAAATGTCTGAAAACATTTTTGGTAGTCACAACTGGGGGTGCTACTGAAATCTTGTGGGTGGAGGCTAAATATCCCACAATACATAGAACAGCCTTCACAACAAGGAGTACTCTGACCCAAAGTGTCAACAGTGCTAAGGTTGAGAAAATCTGCTCTAGAGCAAGGTAAACGTTACTACCCATCTTATGTGCACAGATTCAGAGTAGAACCCAACTCTGGAATCCAACAACCCTGGATTAGGATACACTCTTACCAGGTGTGTCCTTGGAAAATGTATTTAACCTCTCTGAGCCTTGGTAGAGTGTGCCTTGGGGGAGGAATGAGTTGTAACAGGGAATACTGATACTTAACTTACAGAACAGTTGTAAGAAGTTATAAAAACAGTATGTAGAGTTCCTAACACACTGGCCAGTAGTGGGTCCTTGAAGTGTTAGTTTCTTTCCCACCCTACTTTCTAACTTAAAAAAGCACATGTGAAATATACCATTTATATGGGAAAAGGGGAAAAAATGAAAAGTAATCTAACACTCCAACAATAGCGTTTCACATTAGCAAATATTAATAATGTTGTAAAACTCATTATTGCATAAATCTGGATAAACAAGTGCTCTCATCTTGTAGTTCATTGAGATATATATTAGTAAAGAGACTTTAAATTTCACCTAGACAGTATTTAAAATGTTAAATATTCGTGTTCTTTGACAAAGCAGTCCCACATGTGTGAACTCAATTTCCAGATACACCCTAGGGAGCCCCCTATCATCAATACTCATCTGTCTACACTGCTCAGGGCTGAGATGACCTTTGCCCTAGCTGGCTTTGTGCCTTCACACCCCAACCTTGCATGACTCATCCCTTGATCCATATAGGATAATCTGTCTCACGGCTGGATGTGCAGCTTTTATGAGCCATCCAAGGAGCAACCCCAAGTGTTGATATGGACCCGTGCTCAGGCCCCTCCTCCTCCAGGAAGGGCCTATAGAACTCTTACCTCACCCCTGTCTGGGAGAAATTTCCCTTCCAGGCCTCCTCTGTGTCCTCACATGTCCTCCCCTCCCTACCAGGTACAGTCAGCACATTCCATGGTGTAAAGTCAAGCTTTCACAAAGGACAGAAGAAACAATGGCTTCAGACAGCTTCTGCTTCCAGCCCCATCATAAATCTCCCATGTGGCAGGAGGAGTGGGTACCAATCTGGCTTCCTGCTGCAGGAAGGGTAAATACAGAGAGAACAGAGATTAACCACCTCAGCAGTATATGTCCTGATACCTTTGCTAAAGCACTGCCACCAGCAACTAAATGTACCCAGGCTTCCCACCACCCCTGGCTCTAGCAGTTGGCCTGGGGAGCAACCTCTTAGCCATTTGTCTCTGTGCTTGGAAGCATGTGCTTTGGAGTCACACACATCCATGAAGAGACGATAGCAATTCCTCACCACCAAGGTAGTTATAAGGATTAAATCCAGCCACTAACTTGAAGAATGTAGTGCTGGGCCCCTCTAAATGATCTGCTTCATAAATAGTAGCTGTCTTTCCTCCCCAGATCAGGCTACTCCTACTGCATTTTGACCTGTCTCCTCAGCCAAGGAGTCTTAACCAGGTGGCACATTAGAATCACCATGATGATCCCTTTCTAAACTTCCACCTGAAACTCCCTTATTGGTGGAAATATCAATAGTACCTCTGTATCAAAGGCCATTAAGCCATTATAAAATGCTCGAACACCATCTGCTGCAGAATCCTTCTGCTTGTTAGAGGTCAATCTTTTGTTCTGTTCAGGCCTTCATCTGCTTTACTCAATGTCCCCCTATTTAAATGTTAATATTATCCAAACATCACAGAAACAGCCAGAATAATGTTTGACCAGATATCTGGGCACCTTGGCCCAGTCTTGTTGACACATGAAATTAACCATCACACTTACACTAAAAATAATTTCTTGGTTGTCTGGAATCCAGATTTAACTAAGTGTCCTCTGTTTTATTTGGCAGCCCTACATGTGGAGAGCTCTGTGGAGAAGACCCAAAGTGCTCCAGTCAGCAGCCCCAGTGAGCTCCCAACATACGCCAACATTAACCTTCATGCATGTGAATGGGCTTTCTTGGAAATTCCAGATGAGAGGTGCCTCCAGATAACTGCAGCCTCAGGTAACAGACACCAAATGGAGCAGGAAAACACCCAGTCAACCCACAGAATCCTGAGAAATAATACATGGTTGTTATTTTGTTTATTGCTAAGCAGAAATGGACATTCAAAACATTGTGATCTTGGTGAATGTTACTTCTTTTCTTCCTGTAGTCTGTTATCATTGGATAATATAGAGATTCTCTTATCCTTGAAGGATTGCTAGGACTTCGTTATCATTTTGACTACAATTTGTGTGTTGGTTTATGAGAGGGAGAATATTTCTGAGCATTCCATCAATTCCTTCTTGAGGGGATTTCCTAGGGAAATTTTCATGATATATGATACATTAGTCTTGGAAATTGGAAAATAATTCCATAATAATTATGGAATCACACTATAATCACAAAATTAATGTACTAAGAAAGTGTTGCCACAATGGTTCCATGGGAGGAGCTTCAGAAGGTGGCTTGGTGAGTATTCATTCAGAGCAAGGGGTATTTCTTCACTTTGAGAAGTGTTTCTCAAAGAAGGTGTCCTGAAACACTTTTTCTTGCTACAGAGACTGCCTATGGCAAGAAAGTCACTTTCTTTGAGTACACATAAACGAGAGTCTTCTACCAGACAGCAGATAGATATACATTGCAGTCTTTGGCCTTAGAGACTGTCCCAATGCAGCACTACTGAGTGGACAAGTCTGTCCAATTCTGGACATCATTAATAGGAAGCCCATTTGCCAGCAAATCTAAGCCACTTTCTCCAATTTCACCTTTATAAGGAATCAAGTTGATGTATTGTTCTCCTTATTCTTTTTTTCATTTCTTAGTTGGTCTACATAAATCAAACATAGAGCAGAGGTGTATTTGAGAGGGCAGTAATGACACAAGCATTTTAAAGCAATAACATAAGAGCAGCTGGTGAGCTAGAAAGACACAAAAAAGGGAGAAGAATTGTAAGCTAATCGTAAGACCCATCCCTAAGGGCAGGGCAGAACACATGCTCCCTATGGGCAGCTTGCTATAAGAGTTTTGAAGAGAGAGGGTCTGGGCTGTGAAACCCCTGTTTCTCCTTCCAACCTCATGAATCAGGTAAGTCATTCCTGCTTAGCATGGCCTGTAATTTTATATGCTCACCCTCTCATCTCCAAGAACCCTAGGATACCTCCCTGGGTCTCTGTATACTGACAGTATTCTCCTACTGCCTCTTTAAAGCAAAAAATTTCTGACTGTAGGAACGTGCTTTGTTCCAACAACATGTGTAGAGTTCTGCCAACAACCCGGTCCCAGTCTAGTGTCTTTAATTATTATGCTTTCTCAAGTGGTAGCCTGAAGAGCAAAGGTGATTTTCTTTCAACGAAAGACCATTGGTGTAGCAGGGTGAGGAGACATTTGGTGTGGAGGCCAAGCCTACGCATTGCAATTGCCATAGAAACCGGACGTCACTATGGCGACTGTGATGACTTTTCTACCGAGGCAGATGTGGCCTGACGAGAAGAGCCGGTCATGCCTTCAGGTGTTTGGGACTCAGCTGAGGGTGTGGGTCCCCTGTGGGGGCTGGACCACGCTGGGGTGTGGGGAGACAAAGGGATCCACAACCAAGTCACCTCTTTCCCGCTTTGGGGCTCGGTGCCTCTTCTATCTCATAGGTAAAGCCATTGGGGTTCCTCCTGGCCCCAGTGAGTGCGGTGTCCTGCTCCAAGGGTGTCCTGGAGCCACTTTCCTTCTAAAGGCAGGGTTGCGAGAGGTGAGAAAAGTAAGGACTCTCTCTGAGCCTCAGCTTTCCCCTCTGTAAAATGGAGATAAGAATGCCCTCCCCACAGGGTCGCTGTGAACATTCAGTGATAACACATGAATAAGTCAGTGGCACTGTGGTTGTTGCAGGATCATGAGTGCGGGTATGAATTCAGGCCACTCCTTATTCCTTTTCAACATGTTTTTGTTTTTTGTTTTTAAGTAGTAGATAGAGGAATAACTGAGAAAAAAAAAGCCCTGATGAGAGGCCCATTGTAACATTGGGTTGTTACAATCACTACCCAATTGTTTCAGTGTCATTGTCACTAACACAGTGCCTACCACGGTGCGGGGCACATAGTTACACCAGTAAAGCATGGTGATTGCTGGATTTGTCTCTCCCTGTGCAACTCCTCATGCTGGTGGCCTTGCTCATATCAGGTGTCTGAAAGAGGCAGGTTCTGAGGATATGTGTCCTGATGGCTGCTGAATTTTCTACTCCAGGTTCAAGGGCAGTAGTCCTCAGGAGACTCCAACAGCTTACATCCTTAGTTGGATATGACACCTGACTGAAGTGAGTTCATAGATCTGAACAAAAGCATGTTGTGGAATGGCTCCTGTGAGGTTCACAAACTAGCCTAAAAGTAGGGAAGCTGCTTTGATCTCATCTTGGAAGAAGAGGTTTAGCAGGTGGCATTTAATTCCATCAGCAGCTACACGCTTTGCAGTAGCCCTGATGCCCATCTTAGAGATGCTTTCTTTGAAAGCAATGAATTGTCTAGCTTGAGGAAGGATCTTTATGTTTAACAAGCATGTGCATAAATTTACATATATTTTTCTGACTGTATAAATAATAATCAGTGATTCCTATATATCTCTTAGATGGTTGTTGAAATATGCCATTGGTTCAAAGGTCTTCCTAGCAATTTAATATTGTAATATGGATTTTTCCATGGACACCATGTTTTTATCCATTGTATAATGAAATTTTTAAGATGCCAGGAATTTTTCAACTGTTAGTTAAAATGTCAGTTACAAGAATGTTTGTATTTCCAAAAATATTAATTACCCTATAGTTTGCCCTATTATAATGATACCAAACCATGTCCCCTAAAATAACCAGATAGGTTTAAATGTCATTAGTATTATTTTTTCCAGTGCATAACAGTTTTAGTTCTGTACTACATGGCCTCCCTAGCCCTCCCACTGCCCTGTCCCTAGGCAAAAACAGTTATCTGTCACTATGGATTAGTTTTCATGTCCCAGAAATGTATTTAAATAGAACCAGAGAGGTTTTGGGTTTTTTTGGTTTTTTTTTTTTGGTCTGGGTTTGTTCATTCATTGTAATTATTTTTAGATTTGTTCATTTTGTTGCATATATCAATAGTTCATTCTTTTGTATTGCTTAGTAGTATTCCAGTATATGAATATACCACAATTTCTTTTATCCATTTACCTGTTAATGGATGTTTGGGTGGTTTCAATTTAGGAGTCTTTTAAATAAAGCTGTTATAAACATTTGTGTATTAGGCTTTGTAGAGACATAGACTTTCTTCTTCTAGAATAAATACTTAGGAGTGCAATGGCTGGATCATGTGATAGATGTGAGATTAACATTACAATAAAGTGACAAACTGTTTTCCAAAGTGGTCACACCATTTTTCATTTCCACAAGCAGTTGTATGAGAGTTCCATCCCCTATAGTCTTGCCAAGACTTGGTGTGTTCAGTCTTTTTAATTTTCGTCATTCTTATAGGGATGTAGTAGTATTTCACTGAAGTTTTCATTTGCATTTCCCTAATGATTAATGATGTTGAGCATTGTTCCATGTAGTACTTATTTGATATTTGATTTTTTGTGTGTGAGCGATGTCTATTCATAATTTTTGCCCATTTATTTGAGTGTCTTTTTCCTTCTTATTGGCTTTTGTGAGATTTTCTATATTCTGGATACAAGTCCTTTATCAGTTATATGATTTTCAAACACTTTCCCAGTCATTGGCTTGTCTTTTCATTCTCTCAGTGGTGTCTTTGGAAGAGCAGAAATTCTTACCCTTCAGGAAGTACAATTTATCGATTTGTTCATTTACAGGTTGTGGTATTGATTTATCATCTATGAAATTTTTACCTAATCTAGTGTCACAAGGACTTTCTCTTGTGTTTTCTGGTACAATTTTACAGTTTTTGCTTTTATATTTAGGTTTATGATGTATTTTGAGTTGAGTTTTGTATATGGTACTATATATGGATCACAGTTTATGTTTGTGCATGTGGATATCCACTGCTCCAAGCACCATTTGTTGAAAAGACTATTTTTTGTCCACCAAATTACCTTTGTAGCTTTGTTGTAAATCAGTTGTTCACATATGTGTGGGTCTATTTTTTGACTCTTCATTTTGTTCCTTTGATCTACATTTTCACCTTCACCCCAAACCACACTGTTTTTATTCTTACAGAATTAAAATGAGTCTTGAAATCAGGTAGTGTTTATCTTCCCACCCTGTTATTGTCAGAGTGATTTTTCATGGTCTAGGTCCTTTTTATTTCCATATGAAATTAGAAATCATTCTGTCAGTTTCTTTAAAAAAGTGTCTGCTGGGATTTTTATTGTGATTTCATTGAATCTGTAAATCAGTTTGAGAATAGACATCTTAACAATACTGTGTTTTCCAAACCACGAAGATGGCATGTCACTCTATTTATTCAGGTTGTGTTTAATTTTTATGAGCAATGCTTTGGAGTGCTCAAAGTATAGGCATTGCACATCTGTGGACAAATTATTCCTAAGTATCTCGTACTTCTTGTTACTATTATAAATGGCAGTATTTTTAAGTAAAATGTTAATATTTTCATGTATTTTATTTTTGTTGAATTGTCAGCAGCCAAATATTCAACAGAAAATGTTGGGGAAGCTTTTTGAGTGAAAGCACAGGCTACTGTAGAATGGAAAGGGTATTTGATGCATAACTTGCATTTCCTGTATTTCCACATCAGCTTTTACCCATTATTGGCAATCTACAGAAATTATGGAGGAAAATGTCCCAGAGACAATTCTACAAGCCATCTCCAGAAAAATCCATCACTAAAATAGTCCAGTAGCTTTGAAATTTATGTGTGATCAGAAATGAGTCTGTTGAATTGTGGGGATTTTCTTCTTTATACACCAGTGAATCCACCCAATGAATTCCTGGGATATTAGGTGGTGAGAGAGAATGGGGGGTGGGGGAGGAGAGGGAGAGAGAGGGAAAGAGAGAGCATGTGTGTATGTGGGTATGTATGTATGTATGTACGTATACACTTATGTGTATATTGCTAAACCTTCCAGGAATCTTTATTGTGCAGAATACTTGAGGTTAATTACTGTGTGTTATGTCAGTTCTATTTAATTCCTATCACATATTGGAATGTAATCAGGGTGGATATTGTTTGTTTTTTCCCAGTATTACTAGGCCAGCATAGTTACCATGGTGACTCTGTGACTGCAGTGAGATTTGATGCAGTCTGAGCATCTATTTATGATTCTTACCTGATTCACTTGTTGCTATGGTTTCTGTTAAGTATTGCTTTTCCAATTTCGTCATTTCTTCTAGAATTATTACTTAGCATTTGAGTGTAGGGTCAAGCTTTCCCTTTTCCCCATCATTAATTAATTATTAAATAATTGTTTTCATTTGTATAAGTATGACTCCTAAAGTCCTATTTTCTCAAAGGGTTTATTATCATTAAGCATTTTGATGCTCAAATTGGCCCAGAATTGGCCAGTGTTAGCCCTTCAAGTTGATCTCTGTGTCCATTTGACACCTCCCTCTAACTCTTTGTGCATGTATGTTCTCCTCTGTGCCTATGTCCCATCTGTAGAAAGTTAAGTAATGATACCCACAGAACATTGCTTTGAGAATTTGAAGATAAAAATAACAACCTATAGCATGTGGCATCTAGTAGGTCCTCAGCAATGTTAGTTCGCATTCCAACTCTGTTTAGTTTGATGCCTCTTACATTAACATAATAGCATGACTACCAGAAAGAATACTTGGACATGTAACACAAGCAGGGATAAGTGCACATGTCCATGACATGTGAGCCTCAGTGTCACTGCTGTGTATGCAGAGGGGGCTGTGTGATGGAGCTAGGGAAGAGGAAAAGCACCACTGCACAGCTTCCAGTGAACTGAGAGGGGGCAGGCAGAACATCCTCACCTCTTCCCCTGTGTTTCATGTGCCTTCCCGTCATCTCACTTTCCTCTCTATTCCATGTGCTGTCTTATCTCCTTACTCTTCCTTACAGTGGAACATCAGAGAAGGGTGTGGACTCTGAGCCCCAGGAGCATGAGCTGGTAGAGAAGAACCAAGTGTGTTGTCAAGTCTGCTAGACAGGTTCCTGGAGCAAGAGTGAGGAGATCGGGCCCCATCGTTGGGACACTTTAGGTAAGTCACTACCCTTTCACATGCCTCGTCTGCACAACAGGCTAACAGTACACTATGCTCCTGACCACCCAGGAGTATTGTGGAATTTAAGTGTGATGCCATGTGGGAAAAGAATCTGTGCTCGTAAGTCAAGGGAAGGATCAGTGCACTTTGCAGTAATTACATTAACAGAGACACCCAGATATCCTAGAACTGTGCAGAGTAGTCATTAAATTTTTTGTTTTTTTATAAATTTATTTATTTATTTATTTATTATGGCTGCATTTAGTCTTCATTGCAGTTCACGGGCTTCTCGTTGTGGTGGCTTCTCTTGTGGAGCATGGGCTCTAGGCAGTCGGGCTTCAGTAGTTGTGGCACATGGGCTCAGTATTTGTGGCTCATGGGCTGTAGAGCACAGGTTCAGTAGTTGTGGTGCACGGGCTTAGTTGCTCTGTGGCATGTGGGATCTTCCTGGACCAGGGCTCGAACCCATGTCCCCCTCATTGACAGGCAGATTCTTAAACACTCCACCACCAAGGAAGCCCCTATTCCTAGGTATTTTATTCTTTCTATTGCAATGGTGAATGGGATTCTTTCCTTAATTTCTCTTTCTGATCTTTTGTTGTTAGTGTATAGGTATGCAAGAGATTTCTGTGCATTAATTTTGTATCCTGCTACTTTACCAAATTCATTGATTAGCTCTAGTAGTTTTCTGGTGGAATCTTTAGGATTCTCTATGTATAGTATCATGGCATCTGCAAACAGTGACAGTTTTACTTCTTTTCCAATTTGTATTCATTTATTTCTTTTTCTTCTCTGATTACTGTGGCTAGGACTTCCAAAAGTATGTTGAATAATACTGGCAAGAGTGGGCATCCTTGTCTTGTTCCTGATCTTAGTGGAAATGCTTTCAGTTTTTCACCATTGAGAATGATGTTTGCTGTGGGTTTGTTGTATATGGCCTTTATTATGTTGAGGTAGGTTCCCTCTATGCCCACTTTCTGGATAGTTTTTATCATAAATGGGTGTTGAATTTTGTTAAAATCTTTCTCTGCATCTATTGAGATGATCATATAGTTTTTATTCTTCAATTTGTTAGTATGGTGTATCACATTGATTGATTTCCATATATTGAAGAATCCTTGCATCCCTGGGATAAATCCCACTTGATCATGGCGTATGATCTTTTTAATATGTTTTTGGATTCTGTTTGCTAGTATTGTGTTGAGGATTTTTGCATCTATGTTTATCAGTTATGTTGGCCTGTAGTTTTCTTTTTTTGTAACATTTTTGCTGGTTTTAGTATCAAGGTAATGCTGGCCTCATAGATTGAGTTTGGGATTGTTCCTTCCTCTGCAATTTTTTGGAAGAGTTTGAGAAGGATGGATGTTAGCTCTTCTCTAAATGTTTGATAGAATTCACCTTTGAAGCCACCTGTTCCTGGACTTTTGCTTTTTGGAAGATTTTCAATCACAGTTTCAATTTCATTTTTTATGATTGGTCTGTTCATATTTTCTATTTCTTCCTGATTCAGTCGTGGAAGGTTATACTTTCTAAGAATTTGTCCATTTTTTTCAGGTTGTCCATTTTATTGGCATGGAGTTGCTTATAGTAGTCTCTTATGATGCTTTGTATTTCTGCAGAGTCCATTGTAACTTCTCCTTTATCATTTCTAATTTTATTGATTTGAGACCTCTCCCTCATTTTCTTGATGAGTCTGGCTAATGGTTTATCAATTTTGTTTATCTTCTCAAAGAAACAGCTTTTAGTTTTATTGATCTTTGCTATTGTTTTCTTTGTTACTATTTCATTTATTTCTGCTCGGATCATTATGATTTCTTTCCTTCTACTAACTTTGGGTTTTGTTTGTTCTTCTTTCTCTAGTTCCTTTAGGTGTAAGATTAGGTTGTTTATTTGAGATTTTTCTTATTTCTTGAGGTAGGCTTGTATTGCTATAAACTTGCCTTGTAGAACAGCTTTTGCTGCATCCCATAGGTTTTGGATCATCGTGTTTTTGTTGTAATTTGTTTCTAGGTATTTTTTGATTTCCTCTCTGATTTCTTCAGTGATATCTTGGTTATTTAGTAGCATACTGTTTAGCCTCCATGTGTTTGTATTTTTTACGTTTTTTTACCTGTAATTGATTTCTAATCTTATAGTGTTGTGATCAGAAAAAATGCTTGATATGGTTTCAATTTTCTTAAATTTATCGAGGCTTGATTTGTGACCCAAGATGTGATCTATCCTGGAGAATGTTCTGTGTGCACTTGAGAAGAAAGTGTAATCAGCTGTTTTGGGATGGAATGTCCTATAAATATCAATTAAATCTGTCTAATCTATTGTGTCATTTAAAGCTTGTGTTTCCTTATTAAATTTCTGTCTGGATGATCTGTCCATTGGTGTAAGTGAGGTGTTAAAGTCCCCCACTGTTATTGTGTCACTGTCTATTTCCTCTTTTATAGCTGTTAGCATTTGCCTTATGGATTGAGGTGCTCTACTGTTGGGTGCATATATATTTATAATTGTTATATCTTCCTCTTGGATTGATCCCTTGATCATTATGCAGTGTCCTTCCTTGTCTCTGGTAACATTTTTAATTTTATAGTCTATCTTATCTGATATTAGTATTGCTAGTCAAGCTTTCTTTTGATTTCCATTTGTATGAAATGTCTTTTTCCATCCCCTCACTTTCAGTCTGTATGTGTCCCTAGGTCTGAAGTGGGTCTCTTGTAGACAGCATATATAAGGGTCTTGTTTTTCTATCCATTCAACGAGCCTGTACCTTTTGGTTGGAGCATTTAATCCATTCACATTTAAGGTAATTATCAATATGTATGTTCCTATTACCATTTTCTTAATTGTTATGCATTTATTTTTGTAGGTCCTTTTCTTATCTTGTGTTTCCCACTTAGAGAAGTTCTTTTAGCATTTGTTGTAGAGCTGGTTTGGTGGTGCTGAATTCTCTTAGCTTTTGCTTGTCTGTAAAGCTTTTGATTTCTCTGTTGAATCTGAATGAGATCCTTGCCAAGTAGAGTAATCTTGGTTGTAGGTTCTTCCCTTTCATCACTTTAAATATATCATGCCACCCCCTTCTGGCATGTAGAGTTTATTCTGAGAAATCAGCTGTTAACCTTATTGGAGTTCCCTTGTTTGTTATTTTTCCCTTGCTGCTTTCAATAATTTTTCTTTGTCTTTAATTTTTGTCAATTTGATTACTATGTGTTTTGGCATGTTTCTCCTTGGGTTTATCCTGCCTGGGACTCTCTGCACTTCCTGGACTTGGGTGGCTATTTCCTTTCCCATGTTAGGGAAGTTTTCGACTATAATGTCTTCAAATATTTCCTTGGGTCCTTTCTCTCTCTCTTCTCCTTCTGGTACTCCTATAATGCGAATGTTGTTGTGTTTAATGTAGTCCCAGAGATCTCTTAGGCTGTCTTCATTTCTTTTCATTCTTTTTTCTTTATTCTGTTCTGTGGCAGTGAATTCCACCATTCTGTCTTCCAGGTCACTTATCCATTCTTTTGCCTCAGTTATTCTGCTATTGATTCCTTCTAGTGTATTTTTCATTTTAGTTATTTTATTGTTCATCTCTGTTTGTTTGTTCTTTAATTCTTCTAGGTCTTTGTTAAGCATTTCTTGCATCTTCTGTATCTTTGCTTCCATTCTTTTGTGAGGTCCTGGATCATCTTCACTATCATTATTCTGAATTATTTTTCTGGAAGGTTGACTATCTCCACTTCATTTAGTTGTTTTTCTGGGGTTTTATCTTGTTCCTTCATCTGGTACAAAGTCCTCTTTCTTTTCATGTTGTCTATCTTTCTGTGAATGTGGTTTTCCTTCCATGGGCTGCAGGATTGTAGTTCTTCTTGCTTCTGCTGTCTGTCTTCTGGTGGATGAGGCTATCTAAGAGGCTTGTGCAAGTTTCCTGATGGGAGGGACTGGTGGTGGGTGGACTTGGGTGTTGCTCTGGTTGGCAGAGCTCAGTAAAACTTTAATCCGCTTGTCTGCTATTGGGGGGGGGTTGTGTTCCCTCTCTGTTGATTGTTTGGCTTGAGGTGACCCAGCACTGGAGCCTACCTGGCTCTTTGGTGGAGCTAATGGTGGACTCTGGGAGGGCTCACACCAAGGAGTACTTCCAAGAACTTCTGCTGCCAGTGTCCTTGTCTCCATGGTGAGCCACGGCCACACCCCACCTCTGCAGGAGACCCTCCAACACTAGCAGGTAGGTCTGGTTCAGTCTCCTGTGGGGTCACTGGTCCTTCCCCTGGGTCCTGATGCACACACTACTTTGTGTGTGCCCTCCAAGAGAGGAGTCTCTGTTTCCCCCAGTCCTGTCAAAGTCCTGCAATCAAATCCCACTAGCCTTCAAAGTCTGATTCTCTAGGAATTCCTCCTTGCATTGCCAGACCACCAGGTTGGGAGGCCTGACGTGGGGCTCAGAACCTTCACTCCAGTGAGTGGACTTCTGTGGTATAAGTGTTCTCTAGTTTGTGAGTCACCCACCCAGCCATTATGGGATTTGATTTTATTGTGATTGCACCCCTCCTACCATCTCATTGCAGCTTCTCCTTTGTCTTTGGATGTGGGGTATCTTTGTTGGTGAGTTCCAGTATCTTCCTGTCAATGATTGTTCAGCAGTTAGTTGTGATTCCAGTGCTCTTGCAAGAGGGAGTGAGTGCACATCCTTCTACTCAACCATCTTGAACCAATCCCTGTACATATCTTTTGGATGGACATTTATTTTCATTTCTTTTGGACATGTACATAAGAGTGGCATTTCTGAGTCATAGGGAACCTATATGTTCAGCTCCATAGACACTGCCATGCAGTTTGTCAAAGTGGTTTTTCCAGTCTTTAATCCACTGACAGTGCATGAGGTGTCTACTTGCTCCACATACTTGCCAATATTTGGTAATTTCCATCTTTTTCCAACTTTTTGTTCTGGTGGGTGAGTAGTGGTATCTAATTATGGTTTTAATTTTAATTTCTGTGAAGTGTTAAGTCTCTTGTAATCTAAAGATGGTTCATTCCTTTTTATTTTTAAACTTTAGTTTATTTGCTTAAGAAAATAAATCTTTTGACTGATAAAGTTGAATCCTTGATTTTGCTGCTTGTAATCCTCTTTTGAAGTTTATTATATTCCACTGGACCCTGTATTTCTTTAAATCTTTGAATTAGATTTAGAGGCTTGTTCAGCTGCAAGTTTTTTGGCAAGAGTACCACATATGTGATGTTGTCTATTCGTATAGCATTACACCAGGAGGCTCACTGTATCTGGTTGTCTGTCCTGTGACTTTAAGATGGATCACTGAGTTCAGATGTTGCCAGCCTGATCCTTCCATTATAAAAATTTCCCATTTCTCTTCACCTTAGGTCTTTTGCAACCTCTGAAGATCTTTGCCTAGACCCACATTTCATTAAAGGGTGCAAAAGCATAACATTTTAATTTTATAATTCCTTCTACACCTATTATCTGAAATTCTTTTCTAAAAGAAACTTCTCCTCATCAACTCTAAGGTTCACTGAGATATGCTACATCAGGGAGGGAAGAATGAATATTCAATTCTTGTGCAGTATTTCTACTTTAAAATGAGTTGTGTCCTTAGTATTTACCAAAGGTTAGTAGTGAGTTGGTCTTGTTTCTTTGTTTTTGTTTTGTTTTGTTTTAGTGTGTCCCCTATGAGTGTCACCATGTGCTCATAGATGCTTCTATATTTGATGTGTTTTAATCCATTGCAATCATTAATGTTTTTGACGTTCAATTGCTCTCTGTCCAGTGGGAGCCCCTTCATGTTGGCTTCTGAGTCTTTGTGATCTGCTTTCTGGTATGGGAGTTTAGTCCAGACTCATCTGGTATAATCCCTATCCAGACCTGGAGTTAGCATTTCTCCAAGGAATCCTGGTTCCTTCTAGTGGGAAATATTTTCAGAGGACTCAATCTGGGTAGTTGAGTTGAACATTGCCACGGGGTTGGTCATTGTTTCTTACCATTTTCAGTGTATGGAACCTGTAAATCTGTATTATATCCTAAGAGGCTAGAGATCATCAACTTCCATCCTGGGCTGCTCCTCTGTCCCCTTATCGGTAAGAGTTTTTTAATCTTTTGTTTTAACCTTCCAATTCTAAAGAAGAGCAAATATAAAAGCAAATATAATATGTATGTTAGCTTTCGCCCCCATTCACAGTTAGCAGGTGCCATATTCTACACCATCACCTTCCAGTGGAAATTTGTGCCGAAAAGGAAATGTGCACTGACCAACGTGGTAGCCACTAGCTACCTGTGTGTGTTGAGCACCTGAAACATAGTGCATGCCACTGAGGAATTGAATCTTAGTAGGCACATGTGGCTAGTGGCTTCTGTTTTCAACAGCAGCAGCTTTACACATTTTATGCACTTTGCTTTTTCCACTGAACAATATACCTTGGAGTTAACCCATAGCAGTACAGAGAGGGAGTCATCACTACTTTTATAGCTGCATAGTCCTCTAGGATGCAGATGTTCCATAGGTTATCATTTAGCCCCCTGTTAGGGGACATCTGTCTTGTTTCTTGTCTTCTTCTGTTATGAATTGGTCTGCCACAAATGGCCTTGTACTTATACACTTTTTTCTTTTTGAATTGTTTCTTTGGAATGGATTTTTAGAAGTGAGCTTGCTAGTTCCAAGAGTAAACCAATAACATTTTACTAATATTATCAAATCTCCTCTACAGAGTTGTATCATTTTACATTACTTCCAGCAATGTATGAAAATGCCTGTTCTCTGGTGGGATAGGGAGGGAGGGAGGGAGGGAGACGCAAGAGGGAAGAGATATGGGAACATATGTATATGTATAACTTATTCACTTTGTTATAAAGCAGAAACTAACACACCATTGTAAAGCAATTATACTCCAATAAAGATGTAAAAAAAAAGAAAAAAAAAAGAAAATGCCTGTTCTCTTACAGACTATCTAAGAGGAATGCTGGGGGAGGTGAACATAATGTGAGAAATCCATGAGAACCATTCTACTAAATTAGGAGGATTAGGTGTTTGAACTGGGGTCCTAGTCATGTGCTTGTCTTTGTGAACTTGATCTCTACTCCTCTCTGTCTACTCTGGATTTGGGTCCAGGCCCCCCATAGTGGGAGAGGAGGTCTTACATGAAGCAGAAACTCCATGTCACCTCAGATGGACCACTAAGATGACTAAATGGGAGGGACCACACTCCTAGGGATAAGACAGACACAAAACCAGTTCCAAAATCTAGCATTATGACCTTGTAAAGAGCTAAAGGAAAAGTAAAACCTCCAGTTCCTGCCCATGAGAACCCATACTGAAACCATACAAAGGTTGCCCAGTCTTTCCCTCTTTGAGTGAGGTCCTGCTAGGAGGAGATAGTATATCATTACTGCTGTGCAAGAGGACAGAGGTGAGTTATAAGGTCCATCAAATTCCCAAGGTAGCACCTCTCTCTGCTCATCCACATCATCTGCTCTTTAGATCCTGTGTTTCCAGGACTCAAGATGAAGCTTGGATTGACCTTTTTAGAATGGAGTCTATTTGAAGTCATACATCATGAGTGGGCATGTTGCTCCCTGTGAGCATTTCCACTTCATGCAGGTCTGGAGATCAAGACGAGGAAGGTGTGGGATGCAGATATGGAATTGGTCTGACAGTGCCTGGCACACAGTAGACACCCAACACACATTAATAAATTAATGACATGTAGATGCCGGAGTAAGCCAAAAGGATCTATGTATATGTCCTCTCAGTCTTTTTATTATAAACATATGAATTTTTCAAAGAGAGTTGTGATCACTCAGTACTCATTGTTTCATAATTTGCTTTGAGAAAAAGAAAATTGTTTCTGTTTATAAAGAGTGCATTTTCAACTGGGAGAAAATAGTCTGTAGAACGCAGAGAAAGATGCCACCTGGTGATCAGAGTCAGAATTGCGGATGTGAAAGTCTAAATTAGGGGACTAGTTTTGGGATAGGTTTCATGGAAGTGAGGGAGGTGGATGAATTCACTGTATAGGCAAAAGCTTTCAGGAATTTTCCAGACACTGATAGAGATCTTTCCATATTGATGTCCATCCTGGGGTCTTCAACTCCTACAGCTGGAAGTCAAGCCCCTGTGTGAACTGAATAGAATGCTGCATGAGTCAGTGTGAATAATTGGTGTGAAGAAGTTTGAGACATAGAAACACATGCATGCACACACACAGAAGTATTGTCAGGTAAATTGTCTTGGTCTGCTTCTTTTACCCACAAAACAGTATACTATTAACATGTTTCCAAAGTGATGAATATATGAGCATCATATTTGTAATCAGATTCAAGTATTTTAAGGTTTCAACATTTGATTCAATAAAGTTTCCATATTTAAAATAGTATACAAATGCAGATTTAGAAAAGGAAAGGTTCCACTCTCTCACCAATGGATACAGACTGAATTATTATCAGAGAAATATCTTTAATGTGATATGTTTATGCAATAGTGTATGAACATGTTTCCAAGTAAATAAATGTATTTCTACTGTTTTTTGTGACATAGTTTACACATCTTCTGTTTTACAAAACTTTATGTCAATGACTATTTCAGATTACCAATTAATTCTTTTCTTTTCCAACAACTGTCAAACCATATAGAAATGTATTGCTTAGAAGATGAAATTATTCTGTCTTTCCCTTCTGCTCCCACCTTCTGACCACCATAATACAAAGCCCATCTCTGTTAATTTACTGGTGTTTCTTCTCCAGATTTTCCTCTGTATGTAACATACTAACTTGTAATCACACACATACATCATATACATGTGTATTCATGTTGGTATATACACTTTTGCAGAAAAGCCATCATATCCCTCATTATATTTTATGACTTCCCTGTTTCACTAATATGGTTCATTTTATTTGTTTGGTATGTTAATACTTGTACAAAATATCTGGACCTAGGACAAAAAGGTGGCTCTTGACCTTGGTGGGAGCATGTTCATTGCAATCATGGGGAAAGAATTGATAGTGTAGTGGAATAAGGAGTTAGTGGGAAGTGAAGAATGTTGACAGGGAATGTAGAAAACTCTTTCTGAAACTTACATTTCGAAGGAGAAGAGAGGGAGGGAGGGAGAGACTCGCAGAATGGGGATGAAGGTTCCAAGGAGGGAATTTTTTATCTTCAATGTCTTGAAAGTTGGCAAAATTTAAAAGCTAATATGAAGGAGCCATTCCAGTTCATTTTAACCCCTGAATTTGCCCATACATTCACTTCCCTTCTTACCATCTTATTTCCACCATAGAGTTAATGAGACACCTTGAATGGAATAATGAAAGAAAGTTTGTTTTAAGTTATTAATGAATGAAAGAATGGACAATTGTACATCAATGAAATGCTAGTAATTTGGGAGGTTTTGCTCCATAAGGAGATGGTAGATGGCTAAATCTGTTGTGAAGTGACTGGATGATGTATGATCTGAGGACCCCTGCACTGTCGAATAGGAGACAGGTCTAGAATTTTCCTATAAATGTATTAACATATGGAGCAGTCCAGGAGCAGCAGTTACACAAACATCACAGCTTGTTGCCCTAGTGCCGTCTCTCACTGAGCTCACCAGATGAGTCAAAGGCAAGCCTATCTTCCCAGAGTGGGGAATTGGATTAGGGTTTGCTCAGAGGCATGATGTTGGGCAGTTCTTAGGAGATTATGAATCATCCAAGAAACTAGAGATCCTTCTGTCTTTAAAAATTGAACTCCAGGCATTTTAGTGAGATATTTGCTTCCTTCATAAAGATATCTATATTCTCATTGGGGAAAGAATGAGAAAAAATTTTCACAATACCTGCCTTAGCCCCAAGGCTCAGGCAGCCCCTACTGCTGTACCCCAACACTGAAAGGGCAATGAAGTCCCACCGTGTGCCATATACTCTGGGCAGGTTTCCTCATTCACCCCTCAGGACAGCTCTGTGACACAGGTATTGTGAGTCCCATTTCACAGATGACTAAGCAAGTTGTAGAGCCTATACATATCACCTGTCCAGATAACTGGCATTTTGGAAATGAAGTTCCATCCCTCACCCTCTGTAATGGACAACAGAGCAGCCTCCCTTTTAGTCAGTGGGCTTCCAGCTCTGGAGAAATGGTCATTTTGCTCTCCCCTGATATTCTGGGCCCATGGATACTCATTCAAAAAGCCCCTCTTGATGATGAAGATCATAGTGTGCATACATGTGCACATACATTCATTAACTTGGAAAAGCATCATTGTGTTCAGTTTTGTGAGGAGATGAAGTAGAATCAAAATGGAATTGACAGCATATCTCAGTGGGTGTGTGTTTCTCTTTCTCGGTCTCCTCTAGCCCAATCACCCCCTTCTTGCTAGTGTAACTTTGTCTTCAGTTCAGACTCTGGCTGGATTCCAATCACAAGATTCAATTACCCAGAAAATGATAGATACAGAGGGATTGCTGCCAGGTGGTGAAAAATTCCAGAAAACTCTGGTTGAAGCCATTATACCAAGATCCCAACCTCCATGCCTCCTTTCCCCTTGCTGAGCACCCTGGTCTGAAAGTCTCAGAGTTGACATTCTGATCTGGCTACCTGGTTGCAGCCATCTTCATTGTTCATTTTTAAGGAAAAGGAGTACATTTTGCAAAGAATAACAGATGTCTTGGAATGGTTTGTTTACTATGAATCCAGTTCCGTTTGGAAAATTCATATGTATATCAAAGCAGTTCCATCTGCTGTCGACCCCAAATCTACATCACGTTCATTGACATATCTCTTCCGTCATCAGTATATGTTGACATGTCCACACTGTAGAAGGTCCCTCCCAGGGATTAGGGTGTTTACGCCCCATCACCCACTGACCCCTGTACAGGCTGCCCAGTTCTTCCCCCACACCCTGTCTGTCATCCCATGACCGGGACACTGGGTACAGCCGTCCAGACTCCAGTCTGTGCCCCATTCCTCTCAGTTACCTTCCCAGGGCCCTGTGCTTACCTATGCTACTGACTGTCAATGTACTACTGCTACCTGGTGATTCATTGTATGAAGGCCCTGGAGTGTGTTTTTACAGCTTCTTTAACACCTATCAGTTTTTTCAGAATTAGAATTAGGTTAATACACTGGCTTTTAAGGGAGAACATTTTATTTATTTAGTTTTTTGCTCTTTCATTAAAGTTCTTTGTAGAGAACTCTGATACTGCAGGTACATTGGTGCCACCTCATGACAGAAGCCAGAATGCAGCTTGAACAGGCAGAGCAGGCAGGTTAGAGGGAGGGCCTGTGTGTGGCCAAAATTCACCAGACAGAGCTTTCTGAAAATGTGTTTGTAAAGAGAGAAACCCAGTTACAGGTACACTAGGTATCTGGACAGAAAACACAGCTCTCTCCATGTGTTAGTACTCTCTCTACCCTTTGATTTACTTTCTCTGTATCCTCCAAGAAATTTTTCACTGAGGGTTTCATCATTGGTTGATGAACTCCTTTCATCAGCTCAGTGAATTGTATCAAAACACAACATTGTTCTGCCAAGTTTACCCCAAATTTAACATTCATACTCACTACCTTTTGTAAATTTTTATTTGTGGTTAAAAAAAAGCATAGGGGCTTCCCTGGTGGCGCAGTGGTTGGGAGTCTGCCTGCCGTTGCAGGGGACACGGGTTCGTGCCCCGGTCTGGGAGGATCCCACATGCTGGAGAGCGCTTGGGCTGGGAGCCTGCGCGTCCGGAGCCTGTGCTCCTCAATGGGGGAGGCCACAACAGTGAGAGGCCCGCGCACTGCGAAAAAAAAAAAAAAGCATAACATATAATTTTCTATCTTAGTCCCTTAACCATTTTTAACCGTATAGCTCAGGAGTATTAAGTATATTAAAGGGGGGAGGCCACAACAGTGAGAGGCCCGCGCACTGCGAAAAAAAAAAAAAAGCATAACATATAATTTTCTATCTTAGTCCCTTAACCATTTTTAACCGTATAGCTCAGGAGTATTAAGTATATTCACATTGCTGTGAAACGCATCTCCAGAATGGTTTCATCTTGTAAAACTGAAACTCTGTGCCCACCAAACCACAGCTCCCTATTCCCATCTCCTACCAGCCCCTGACAACCACCCCCCATCTATCTGTCTCTATGAGTTTGATTGCTTTAGATGCTTCATGTAATTGGAATCATACATCATTTGTCATTTCATGACTGGCTTAATTCACTTAACATTGTATCATCAAGTTTCATGCATGTTGTAGCATGTGACAAGATTTCCTTCTTTTTTAAAATTAATTAATTAATTTTAGTTTTGGCTGCATTGGGTCTTCTTGCTGCACGTGGGCTTCTCTAGTTGCAGCAAGCAGGGGCTACTCTTTTTGTGGTGCGTGGCCTTCTCATTGAGGTGGCTTCTCTTTGTTGCTGAGCACGGGCTCTAGGCGCGTGGGCTACAGTAGTTGTGGCATGCGGGCTTAGTTGCTCCGCAGCATGTGGGATCTTCCTGGACCAGGGATCAAATCCATGTCCCCTGCATTGGCAGGCAGATTCTTAACCACTGTGCCACGAGGGAAGACTCAAGATTTCCTCCTTTTTAAACGTAGGTACCAGAGTGAATATATCTGTATTCTTTTTGTGTCACTACCAGCATATCTTTATATTTATATGTAGACATATATGTATACATATATCCTTTATATATACTTTGTATATATATATATAATATATATTTATATGTAAAAAATATATATATACAGAGTTGTTTCTCATTGTTTGTGGGGGGTTGGTTCCAGGTCCAAAATCTGTAGGTGCTCAAGTCCCTTTTAAAAAATGGTGTAGTATTTGCATATAAGCTATTTTAAATCATCTCTAGATTACTTATAATACCTAGTACCATGTAAATACTATGAAAATAGATGCTGGCACACAGATAATTCAAGTTTTAGCTTTGGAACTTTCTGAAATTAAAAAAAATATATTTGAATCCAGAGATGCAGAACCTGTGGGTATGGAGGACAGACTGTATACACACACACACACACACACACACACACACACACACATATATATATGTATACATATGTATGTCATATATATATATTTCTGGATGTGGGATTTCTGAGTCAGAGAGCAGGGGTATATAAAATTTTGCTATGTTTTAACAAATTACTCTCCCTAGTGGTCATATTAATTTCCTTTGGCTACTGTAACAACTTGCCATAAATGTGGTATCTTATAAGACATTTGTGATTGCATTTAGGACCCACCTGGATAATCCAGGATAACCTCCCCATTTCAAGATCCTTAATTTAATTACATTTACAAAGACCCTTTTCCCATATATGGTAATATTCAGAGGTTCCAGGGATTGGGGCCTGATATCTTTGGAAGCCAATGTTAAGCCTACTACAGTGATCATACCATTTTGCATCCCTGTGAGCAGTGTGGGAAAGGACATCGTTTTCACATCCTCGCCAACTGAGTGCGTTGACAGACCTTTGGATCTGCCAGTCTAACAGCTTAGAAATGGTACCCTAGTGTGGTTGTATTTGCATCTCTCTTACTCAAATGAAGTTTGAGATTCTTTTCATGTGTTTAAGGACACCGTGCATATTTTTTATAAATTGTTTGTATTTGTTACACATCTTTGATAAGGTCTCTGTGTTTGATGCCCTTTTTATTTTTACCTAGTCAAGTCTATCAATCTTTTTTTCCTTGATATGCTTGGATTTTGAGTCATAGTTAGGAAAGTTACCTCCACTTCCAGATTATAGAGGGGTTCACCCATAGTTTCTTCTAATACTTGTATGGATTCTTTTTTTCTTTTACATTTAAATCTCAACCCCTTATCATTTCTCCTGATTTAAAATAGATCTCTGTTTACCTTTTAAAACATGTGGTTATCAAAATACTAGTTCTTAAATCACCCATCATATCTCTACTCTTTTAAAATGCTGCCTTAATCATATTTAAAATCTCTGAATATAACTGGACCTGTATCAATATTTTCTATTGTGTTTCTTTAGTCTTTCTGTTGATTCATGGGACAATATCACACTCTTTTATTCTACATTCTTTATTATATGTTTTAGTATCTGTTGGACTAGCTGCCACCCACTCTCATCATGCTTCTTTTTCAGGTTTTTTAGACTATTCTTGCTGGTTTTTTCTGTCAAGTAAATTTGATAATCAACTAATTATCAAATAAATTTTATAATCAATTATATTATATTGTCTAATATAATTGTCTAAATTCATACAAAAATGCTAATGATATTTAATTAGATGAACATTAAATTAATAATTAACTTGGGAAAATTGACATCTTTATGCTATTGACTCCCCTTACCTGAATATCATATCTTTTTCTATGTGTTCAAATCTAGTTTTGTGTTCTATGCAGGTTTTGAACATTGCATCCTAAGTTTAATGTCCAGACATTTTCTTTTCTTTCATCATATTGTCTAATTTTTAAAGCAGTTGTATATGAGAACATATTGATTTTGGATATTAATAGTGTAACCTACCACTTTTCTAAATTCTCTTTTAGTTTGTGGTAACTTTTCCATTTTTTCTTTGAGTTTTCTAATATATAATCACATCAGCAGCAAAACTAGATATTACCACCTCCTTTTGCTTTTAATTTCTTCCTTTGTTCACTTGCATTGTAAAATAACTCCTGCAAAATGGCAAACATTAGAGGAGATGTGTTGGCATCTTGTCTTGTACTTGTCTTTAGCAGGAGCTGAAGGGTCCTCACTTTCTCCACTCATAGATATTGCCAAATGTCTCTGCAAAGAGATTGTACCAATTAGTCCTCCTCTAGCTGTGTATGAAGAACTCATGTCCCCCCCATAACAGTTTTTATATAAAAAGGATGTAGCATAAACAGAAACACACTAAATAGATTTTGTTTAAAACTCTAGAATGATTCCAGGGCATATTCTGAGGCATAAAATGGAACAATTAGCATGCATTTGGAAATGCACATATGAAATATGTCATTTATCGGGAAATACAATATGGAAAAATGAAAAGTGCCCTAATAATCTAACAACAGGACATCACTTTACCAAATATTAAAAGTGTTGTGAAACCACTATTTCACAGACATAGGAAAACAGATGCTCTCATCTTACAGTTGTTTGGGCATACATTAATCATGAAATTTTAAAGTTCACCTAGATGGTATGTATTAAAAATGTTAAATGCTCATGCCCTTTGACAAAGCGGTCCCACTTGTGGGCAATAGCTTCCTGATACAGCAGGGGAGGCTCTACCCCCATCATCACTCAACTGTTCACACCGCTTAGGGCTGAGCTGACAATTGCCCTGGTGACAGTGTCTTTAAGCCCCCTGACCCTGTGCCTTCTATCCCTCAATCCAAAGTGGAAAATTGTCTTACAACTGGATGCCCAGACTTAATTGACCATCCATGGAGTCACCAAAAGCATTGATATGGAGCACTGCCCAGGTCCCTACTCCCAGAAGGACCTATGGACCTCCCACCTTACCCCTATCTGGGAGAAATCTCCCTTCATTTCTGCATTCTGTTCCTCAGAGGCCCTCCTTACCCTACCAGGTACAAGCAGCCCCAGCCTTTCCATAAGTTTAAGCTGTCACAAAGGACAGAAGAAACACTGGCTTCAGACAACTTCTGCTTCCAGCCCCATCGTAAACCTCCCATGCAGCAGGGGGAAGGAGCACCAGGACTGGATTCCTGCTGCAGGGAGGGTAAACACAGGGAGAACAGAGATTAACCACTTCGAGTAGTACATGTCCTGATACCTTTTCTAAAGTTCTTCCACCAGCAGCTAAAGGCGCCCAGGCTGCCAGGTACCACACCCGGCTCTGGCATTTGCCATCCATCTCTGTGCGCCAGAGCATGTGCCTTGGCATCACATAATCCACCTCTAGGCTTGCATGTTCATGTAGAAATACCCTTCAACATGTTAATCTGAGAACACCTACAGAAGTAGACTGCTTGCATTTCATGTGGTAAAATTTACTGGGCATTTCCTAAGCAATAATAGAAATAAAAGAAAATCTAGTATGTGACTCTAAGAAGAGGCCAAATTCACACAATCGATTCCAGAGATATGAAAATGACGTAAGATAAAATCCAACTCCCATTCCAAGTTTACAAAACAGAAAACATAGCTTAATAACTTCCATCTTTAATATGACTGTAGGAATATTCGTATTGTTTGGTAAGTGTCTCTTAAAGAAAGAAGCACACACTGGTACAATGAGGACCTTGACCATCAACTCTGGCTGAGTGAGATGCTGGCCTGAGGACTCTCAAGCACTTTTACATGTTTCATTAACTTGAACTAGAATACAGGTCTGCTAAATCCCAGCTCTGTGCTCTCCTCATGAGTTACTGCAAAGCTGCCTTTCCTCTCAAAAAAAAAAAAAAAAAGGGAGAGTGACACCTCTCCCTTACTAGATGGTCCTGAAGATATAGCACCATCCTGTGTGTGTGAAAAACAAGCCCGATGCAAATGTAACCTTTTCCAGTTAACGAGACACTGGGGTGATTGGGAATAGAAGGATCGGCCAATGTTGCCCAGAGAACAGAGGGCTTGGCACACAGGGCTAGACATACAGGCTGGGTCTATAGGATGTGGGGCCTTGGCAGGAAGAGGAGGTGGGCTGCCTTTGAGGGTGATTTGGAGGTATGATTGTCTTTATCCACTTTCTTAGTAGCTCTGGCATTACCTGGGACTGCTGTTTCTTCCAGGGACTGTATTTGGCTCTGAGTCTCTGCTGCTTTGGAACAGTCTGCCTCTGAGATTTGGCAGCACTCAGGGAAAATGCTGTGGGCGATTGGCGGTTGTGTCTATAGTGTCCTGGAGAGGGGATGACAGACAGGCAGCATGAGAAGGCCTTTACAGAGGTGGGGCCCTGGGGTCTAGAACAGCTTGCTCTCTCGGAGGTGCCTCTCTGCAGTGTGGACATGTCAATGGATACTGCTGAAGGAACACAGTGAGTAAAAGACATGGATCAATGAGCAATGGACAGATATGGGGTCAACACCAAAGGAAGCGTATGTTTAGTCTTTTAATATACATAGTGCTTTTCCAAACAGAATTGGCAACATACTCTCCATACTGTTTCATGACTTATTCCAAAGAATAACATCTTTTTTCTTATTTCAAATATTGGGGGTTTAATATTAAAGAAAATAAAATAAAAGCAAAATGGAGATACATGCCCCTTTGCTGATCACATCCAGAATTGCAACTCTAAAAATCTGCGAAGGGGATTCAGCCAGAGGGGTGGGAGGGAGGAAGGGACCTGGGCTTGATGGAACCAGACAGGGCCTTGTGGAAGTTTCCACCCACTGGCAGAAGTCCCCTGTATCCATCACTTTTTGGCACCTGTAAGCCCCAAGAGAGGAAGCATAGCTGCTGTCTGAGATGGAGAGAAAGCTTCATATTTGAGTGTTTGTGTTTGGGAGGGGAAGTGATAGAGTTTCAGAAATAAAAACACTAACACACACACACGTAAAAACAAGTACACACACGTCTACTATGTCAAGGCAATTATTTTAACTTGCTTTTTCCACCAGGAGCACTATATTTTGTACATATTGCAAAAGTAAAGTATATGTGTATGTCTTTGTCAATCTGTTTATAAACATCTCTCAAAATTATTTCGTTAATGTTTTTCCTAATAAAACATTTCAAACAATAAGAGGATATGTATTTATAAAATAAAGTTTTCTGGTATCTTTCCCCTTCCAAACCTCATCAAAAGGTACAAAAGTGTGCCTGTCAATAGATGGATAGATATTCTACAGATGTATTTATCCATAGGTGGAGTATTGTACTTGCAGGTAAACAAATACGTGTTCACACTCACACATTCTTCAAAATTATAATCACGTTATACATACTCGCCTTTAGCCTGCTTTCCCATTTCATGCTATTCATCTTATTACATGCCTTTCACTGGTTACTCTGGTTTTGGAATTTAAAAGTATTTTTGTGCATGTACATTTTTTTAAACATCTTTATTGGAGTATAATTGCTTTACAATGGTGTGTTACTTTCTGCTTTATAACAAAGTGAATCAGTTATACATGTACACATGTTCCCACATCTCTTCCCTCTTGCATCTCTCACCCTGCCACCTTCCCTATCCCACCCCTCTAGGTGGTCACAAAGCACCGAGCTGATCTCCCTGTGGTATGTGCCTGCTTCCCACTAGCTATCTATTCTATGTTTGGTAGTGTATATATGTCCATGCCACTCTCTCACTTTGTCACAGCCTACACTTCCTCCTTCCCACATCCTCAAGTCCATTCTCTAGTAGGTCTGCGTCTCCATTCTTGACTTACTCCTAGGTTCTTCATGACATATTTTTTTCTTAGATTCCATATATGTCTTAGCATACGGTGCTTGTTTTTCTCTTTCCGATTTACTTCACTCTGTATGACAGACTCCAAGTCCATCCACCTCACTACAAAAAACTCAATTTCATTACTTTTTAAGGCTGAGTAATATTCCATTGTATATATGTGCCACATCTTCTTTATCCATTCATCCAATGATGGACACTTAGGTTGCCTTCATCTCCTGGCTATTGTAAATAGAGCTGCAATGAACACTGTGGTACATGACTCTTTTTGAATTATGGTTTCCTCAGGGTGTATGCCCAGTACTGGGATTGCTGGGTCGTATGGTAGTTCTATTTTTAGTTTTTAAAGGAACCTCCATACTGTTCTCCATAGTGGCTGTATCAATTTACATTCCCACCAGCAGTGCAAGAGGGTTCCCTTTACTCCACACCCTCTCCAGCAGTTATTGTTTCTAGATTTTTTGATGATGGCCATTCTGAGCACTGTGAGATGATATCTCATTGTAATTTGATTAGCATTTCTCTGATGATTAATGATGTTGAGCATTCTTTCATATGTTTGTTGGCAATCTGTATATCTTTGGAGAAATGTCTATTTAGGTCTTCTGCCCATTTTTTGATTGGGTTGTTTGTTTTTTTGTTATTGATCTGCATGAGTTGCTTGTAAATTTTGGAGATTAATCCTTTGTCAGTTGATTCATTTGCAAATATTGTCTCCCATTCTGAGGGTTGTCTTTTGGTCTTGTTTATGGTTTCCTTTGCAGTGAAAAAGCTTTTAAGCTTCATTAGGTCCCAATTGTTTATTTTTGTTTTTATTTCCATTTCTCTAGGAGGTGGGTCAAAAAGGATCTTGCTGTGATTTATATCATAGAGTGTTCTGCCTATGTTTTCCTCTAAGAGTTTGATAGTTTCTGGCCTTACATTTAGGCCTTTAATCCATTTTGAGTTTATTTTTGTGTATGGTGTTAGGGAGTGATCTAATCTCATACTTTTACATGTACCTGTCCAATTTTCCCAGCACCACTTATTGAAGAGGCTGTCCTTTCTCCACTGTATATTCCTGCCACCTTTATCAAAGATAAGGTGACCATATGTGCATGGGTTTATCTCTGGGCTTTCTATCCTATTCCATTGATCTATCTTTCTGTTTTTGTGCCAGTACCATACTGTCTTGATTACTGTAGCTTTGTAGTATAGTCTGAAGTCAGGCAGCCTGATTCCTCCAGCTCCATTTTTTGTTCTCAAGATTGCTTTGGCTATTCGGGGTCTTTTGTGTTTCCATACAAATTGTGAAATTTTTTGTTCTAGTTCTGTGAAAAATGCCAGTGGTAGTTTGATAGGGATTGCATTGAATCTATAGATTGCTTTGGGAAGTAGAGTCATTTTCACAATGTTGATTCTTCCAATCCAAGAACATGGTATATCTCTCCATCTATTTGTATCAACTTTAATGTCTTTCATCAGTGTCTTATAATTTTCTGCATACAGGTCTTTTGTCTCCTTAGGTAGGTTTATTCCTAGTTATATTATTCTTTTTGTTGCAATGATAAATGGGAGTGTTTTCTTTATTTCACTTTCAGATTTTTCATCATTAGTGTATAGGAATGCCAGAGATTTCTGTGCATTAATTTTGTATCCTGCGACTTTACCAAATTCATTGATTAGCTCTAGTGGTTTTCTGGTAGCATTTTCGTGCATTAATTTTGTATCCTGCTACTTTACCAAATTCATTGATTAGCTCTAGTAGTTTTCTGGTAGCATCTTTAGGATTCTCTATGTATAGTATCATGTCATCTGCAAACAGTGACAGCTTTACTTCTTCATTTCCGATTTGGATTCCTTTTATTTCTTTTTCTTCTCTGATTGCTGTGGGTAAAACTTCCAAAACTATGTTGAATAAGAGCAGTGAGAGTGGGAAACCTTGTCTTGTTCCTGATCTTAGTGGAAATGGTTTCAGTTTTTCACCACTGGGGACAATGTTGGCTGTGGGTTTTTCATATATGACCTTTATTATGTTGAGGAAAGTTCCCTCTATGCCTACTTTCTGCAGGGCTTTTATCATAAATGGGTGTTGAATTTTCGAAAGCTTTTTCTCTGCATCTATTGAGATGATCATATGGTTTTTCTCCTTCAATTTGTTAATATGGTTAATCACATTGATAGATTTGCGTATATTGAAGAATCCTTGCATTCCTGGAATAAACCCCACTTGATCATGGTGTATGATCCTTTTAATGTGCTGTTGGATTCTGTTTGCTAGTATTTTGTTGAGGATTTTTGCATCTATGTTCATTAGTGATATTGGCCTGTAGTTTTCTTTCTTTGTGACATCCTTGTCTGGTTTTGGTGTCAGGGTGACTGTGGCCTCGTAGAATGAGTTTGGGATTGTTCCTCCCTCTACTATATTTTGGAAGAGTTTGAGAAGGATAGGTGTTAGCTCTTCTCTAAATGTTTGATAGAATTCGGCTGTGAAGCCATCTGGTCCTGGGCTATTTTTTTTTTTTTTTTTTTTTGTGATACGCGGGCCTCTCACCATTGTGGCCTCTCCCATTGCAGAGCACAGGCTCCGGACGTGCAGGCCCAGCGGACATGGCTCACGGGCCCAACTGCACCACAGCATGTGGGATCCTCCTGGACTGGGGCACGAACCTGTGCCCCCTGCATCGGTAGGTCGACTCTCAACCACTGCGCCACCAGGGAAGCCCTGGTCCTGGGCCTGTTTGTTGGAAAATTTTTAATCACACTTTCAGTTTCAGTGCTTGTGATTGGTCTGTTCATATTTTCTATTTATTCTTGATTCAGTCTTGGCAGGTTGTGCATTTCTAAGAATTTGTCCATTTCTTCCAGGTTGTCCATTTTATTGGCATAGAGTTGCTTGTAGTAATCTCTCATGATCTTTTGCATTTCTGCAGTGTCAGTTGTTACTTCTCCATTTTCATTTCTGCTTCATTTCATTTCATTCTTGTAGTAATCTCTCATGATCTTTTGTATTTCTGCAGTGTCAGTTGTTACTTCTCCATTTTCATTTCTGAATCTTCTCCCTTTCTTTCTTGATGAGTCTGGCTAATGGTTTATCAATTTTGCTTATCTTCTCAAAGAATCAGCTTTTAGTTTTATTGATCTTTACTATCGTTTCCTTCATTTCTTTTTCATTTATTTCTGATCTGATCTTTATGATATGTTTCCTTCTGCTAACTTTGGGGGTTTTTCGTTCTTCTTTCTCTAATTGCTTTAGGTTCAAGGTTAGGCTGTTTATCTGAGATGTTTCCTATTTCTTAAGGTAGGATTGTATTGCTATAAACTTCCCTCTTAGAGCTGCTTTTGCTGCATCCCATAGGTTTTGTGTCGTTGAGTCTCCATTGTCATTTGTTTCTATGTATTTTTTGATTTCCTCTTAGATTTCCTCAGTGATCTCTTGATTATTTAGTAGTGTATTATTTAGCCTCCAAGTGTTTGTATTTTGTATTTTTTACAGATCTTTTCCTGTAATTGATATCTAATGTCATAGCATTGTGTTCAGAAAAGATACTTGATATGATTTCAGTTTTCTTAAATTTACCAAGGCTTGCTTTGTGACCCAAGATATGATCTATCCTGGAGAATGTTCCATGAGCAATTGAGAAGAAAGTGTATTCTGTTGTTTTTGGATGGAATGTTGTATAAATATCAGTTAACTCCATCTTGCTTAATGTATCATTTAAAGCTTGTGTTTCGTTATTTATTTTTATTTTGGATGATCTGTCCATTGGTGAAAGTGGGGTGTTAAAGGCCCCTACAATGATTGTGTTACTGTCTATTTCCCCTTTAATGGCTGATAGCATTTGCCTTATGTATTGAGGTGCTCCTATGTTGGGTGCATAAATACTTACAATTGTTATATCTTCTTCTTGGATTGATTCCTTGGTCATTATGTAGTGTCCTTCTTTGTCTCCTGTAATAGTTTTTATTTTAAAGACCATTTTGTCTGATATGAGTATTCCTCCTTTATCTTTCTTTTGATTTCCATTTGCAAGGAATATTTCTTTCCATCCCCTCACTTTCAGTCTGTGTTTTCAGTGTCCCTAAGTCTGAAGTGGGTTTCTTGTACACAGCATGTATACGGGTCTTGTTTTTGTATCCATTCAGCCAGTCTTATGTCATTTGCTTGGAGTATTTATTCCATTTACATTTAAGGTAATTATCGATGTGTATGTTCCCATTACCACTATCTTAATTGTTTTGGGTTTGTTATTGTGGGTCTTTTCCTTCTCTTGTGTTTCCTGCCTAGAGAAGTTCCTTTAGCATTCGTTGTAAAGCTGGTTTGGTGGTGCTGAATTCTCTTAGTTTTTGCTTGTCTGTAAGGTTTTAATTTCTCTGTCTAATCTGAATGAGATCCCTGATGGGTAGATTAATCTTGGTTGTAGGTTTTGCCCTTTCATCACTTTAAATATGTCCTTCCACTCCTTTCAGAAACTCTGCAGAGTTTCTGCTGAATGATCAGCTGTTAACCTTAGGGGATTCCCTTGTATGTTATTTTTTGTTTTTCCCTTGTTGCTTTTAATATTTTTCTTTGTATTTAATGTTTGATTGTTTGATTAATATGTGTCTTGGCATATTTCTCTTTGGATTTATCCTGTATGGGACTCTCTGCACTTCCTGAATCTGATTGAATATTTCCTTTCCCATATTAGGGAAGTTTTTAACTATAATCTCTTCAAATATTTTCTCAGTCCCTTTTTTCTTTTTTTTTTTTTTTTTTGAATATTTGTCTCAGGGTTGTTGTGGCCTCTCCCATTGCAGAGCACAGGCTCCGGACGTGCAGGCTCAGCGGCCATGGCTCACGGGCCCAGCCGCTCCGCGGCATGTGGGATCCTCCCGGACCGGGGCACGAACCCGCGTCCCCTGCATCGGCAGGCGGACTCTCAACCGCTGCGCCACCAGGGAAGCCCCAGTCCCTTTTTTCTTCTCTTCTTCTTCTGGGATCCAGAAGAAGTCCCATATTTGAATGTTGAATGTAATTTGAATGTTGTTGCATTTAATGTTGCCCCAGAGGTGTCTAAGACTGTCCTCAATTCTTTTTATTCTTTTTTCTTTATTCTGCTCTGCAGTAGTTATTTCCGCTATTTTATCTTCCAGGTCACTTATCCATTCTTCAGCTTCAGTTATTGTGCTATTGATTCCTTCTAGAAAATTTTTAATTTCATTTATTGTGTTGTTCATCATTGTTTGTTTGCTCTATAGTTCTTCTAGGTCCTTGTTAAACATTTTTTGTATTTTCTCCATTCTGTTTCCAAGATTTTGGATCATCCTTTCTATCATTACTCTGAATTCTTTTTCATGTAGACTATTTCCTCTTCATTTGTTAGATCTGGTGGGTTTTTACCTTGCTCCTTCATCTGCTGTGTGTTTATGTGTCTTCTCATTTTGCTTAACTTACTGTACTTGGCGTCTCCTTTGTGCAGTCTGCATGTTCATAGTTCCCATTGTGTTTGGTGTCTACCCCCAGTGGCTAAGGTTGGTTCAGCGGGTTGTGTAGGCTTCCTGGTGGAGGGCACTGGTATCTGTGTTCTGGTGGATGAGGCTGGATCTTGTCTTTCTGGTGGACAGGACCACATCCAGTAGTATGTTTTGGGGTGTCTGTGACCTTATTATGATTTTAGGCAGCCTCTCTGCTACTGGGTGTGGTTGTGTTCCTGTCCTGCTAGTTGTTTGGCATAGAGTGTCCAGCATTGTAGCCTTCTGGTCATTCAGTGGAGCTGGGTCTTAGCATTGAGGTCTCTGGGAGAGCTTTCACCATTTGATATTACGTGCAGCTGGGAGGTCTGTGGTTAACCAATGTCCTGAACTCAGCTCTCCTACCTCAGAAGCACAGGCCTGACACCTGGCTGGAGGTGACCAAGACCCTGTCAGCCACACAGCTCAGAAGAAAAGGGAGAGAAAAAGAAAGAAAGAAAAATAAAATAAAATGTAATTTATTAAAATAAAAATTATTAAAAATTTTAAAAATTATAAAGTAATAAAAAAAGAAAGGAAAAAAATAGGACCGACAGAACCCTGGGACAAATGGTAAAAGCAAAGGTATACAGACAAAATCACACAAAGAAGCATACACATACACAGTCACAAAAAGAAAAAAAGGAAAAAAATATATCTATATATAAAAAAGGAAGAGAGCAACAAAATCAATAAACAAATCTACCAATGGTAATAAACTCTAAATACTAAGCTAAGAGAAACTTAAAAGTAGAAACAAATTAGATGCAGAAAGCAAACCCTAAGTCTACAGTTGCTCCCAATGTCTACCACCTCAATTTTGGGATGATTTGATATCTATTCAGGTATTCCACAGTTGCAGGGCACATCAAGTTGATTGTGGAGATTTAATCCGCTGCTCCTGAGACTGCCTGGAGAAATTTCCCTCTCTCTTCTTTGTTCACACAGCTCCTGGGGTTCACCTTTGGATTTGGCCCACCTCTGCATGTAGGTCACCTCAGGCCTCTGTTCTTCCCTCAGACAGGATGGGGTTAAAGTAGCAGCTGATTCGGGGGCTCTGGCCCACTCAGGCAGGGGCACATGAAGGAGGGGTTCAGAATGCGGGGTCAGCCTGTGGCAGCAGAGGCCAGCATGACATTGCAACAGCCTGAGGCACACTGTGTGTTCTCCTGGGGAAGTTGTCCCTGAATCAAGGGACCATGGCAGTGGTGGGCTACACAGGCTCCCAGGAAGGGAGGTGTGGATAGTGACCTGTGCTTGCAAACAGGCTTCTTGTTTGCTGCAGCAGCAGCCTTAGTGTCTCATGCCCATCTCTGGAGTCCACACTGATGGCCACGGCTCGCACCCATCTCTGGAGCTCGTTTAGGTGGTGCTCTGAATCCCCTCTCATGCACCCAGAAACAATGGTCTCTTGCCTCTCAGGCAGGTTCAGACATTTTCTCAGACTCCCTCCCAGATAGCTGTGGTGCACTAGCCCCTTTCAGGCTGTGTTCACGCAGCCAACCCCAGTCCTCTCCCTGGGATCTGACCTCTGAAGCCCGAGCCTCAGCTCCCAGCACCCATCCACCCTGGCAGGTGAGCAGACAAGCCTCTTGGGCTAGTGAGTGCGGGTCAGCACCAATCCTCTGTTCAGGAATCTCTCCACTTTGCCCTCTGCACCCCTGCTGCTGTGCTCTCCTCCGTGGCTCCGAAGCTTCTACCCCACGCCCGCCCCCGTCTCCACCAATGAAGGGGCTTTCTAGTGTGTGGAAACTTTTCCTCCTTCACAGTTTCCTCCCAGAGGTGCAGGTCCTGTCCCTATTCTTTTGTCTCTGTTTTTTCTTTCTACTTTTGTCCTACCGAGGTACGTGTGGAGTTTCTTGCCTTTGGGGAAGTCTGAGGTCTTCTGCCAGTGTTCAGTAGGTGTTCTGTAGGAGTTGTTCCTCATGTAGATGTATTTCTGATGTATTTGTGGGGAGGAAGGTTATCTCTATGTCTTACTTCTCCGCCATCTTGAAGGTGTCCTCCACATAGGTAATTTTGAATTCCCCTAGTGTCAAGGCCATGCTGATAGCATACTCAAACAACCTTCTTCCCCATGTCTTGGTCTTGAAGATAATGGAGATGAAATCCACTCCCTTAAGCCTGGAGTCCTGGGTATAGGGCCACAGGGATTGAACTGTCCTGGGGGATTTGTGTGGGACTCAGGTAGAAGCAGCGAGAAATTAGCCTCCATGGAGGGAAGGAACTGATCATTTCTGGAACTATTTTAGGTCAGAGGCACTTTACATGGTATCTAGTATAAGCCAACACATATTCAATTATTTTCCCCATTATTCACAAATGTAAAATTTGGTCTAAAGCTTTTTTCCATTTTGTCCTGACGCCCTCAAGGCTTTGAGTCTAGAATTCCCAGTGGACCAGTATTTGATGCAAGTTAATGTATTACTCATTTTTTTCTATCATAGGTGTATTATTTTTAAATTTAAAAATCCATAAAATCTAACACAGTTTCTGTACTGTCAAAAGAAAAAAAAATAAAAGATTGAAAAGCTGGAAGTCAGTATTTCAAACAATATTACAAATTTTGTGCTCATGTGCAAGAACGGAAAAGACTTTTATTAAACAGTAGAGAAAAGGACAAAATATGACCACAAACAATTCACCTAAAAAGCAAAATCCTTCTCCAAAAACATCTGGAAAGATGACCAAACACATTAACTGAGGAAATGAAAAACTGGAGCTGTCATGCTAAGTGAAAAACTCAAATTACAGAAAACTGTAGGTGATTACAAATTTTAGAAGTATGTATTGATAATGACATAACTACACAAATATTTTAAGTTAGGTATACACATTACCTAAAGAAAAGCACATCTGGAGAATATGCACCAATTCTTTTACATTGAATATATTTGATATCTGTGAGTCATGGTGAGGGGATCATATATATATGGAAGGTACAGAATAATTTCATTTTTAAGTATAGATTTTTTAATGTTTAATATCTTGTGATTAGGAAAATTTGTTGAGAGAAACAACTTAAAATAACAGCCAACTGACAAAAAAAGTTCACATATATTTGCCATGCTATCAAAATGTTCCCATGTTTTATAAAAAATAAAAAATTCCAGCTTTTGACTTGACAGTTTATCTGTTTGGAGTGTGATTTTCTGTCTTACGCTTCATTTACCCCAAATTTTCACACTCTCATGTACAGAGTTTTCTTCATCTCTCTCAGTGGCTGGAGTTCCTTCCTCAGGAAGGATAGTGATCCAAGAAGGGATTGTGGAAAATGAGTGGAAAATTCCAGAAAGTACTGGAAAATTACAGAAGTTTCGGGCTGATTCACTGGAGCCCAGGTGCCTCCCTCCTTCACTCAAGGTCTCTGGTCTGGAACTTACAGAGCTACAAATCTGGCTTTGACCACTAGGGGCATCTATCTACATTGATATATATATATATATATATATATATATATATATAATTATAAGCCTTTCGAACTGGAAACATTCATGCATTGATGTTACATCAGAGCAGATTGAGGCCTATTAAAGTTCAGCGGACTAAAGATCTGAATGAAGTAATTTTACAGGTAATTTTACAGAGCTGGGATTAGAAACTGACTTTTCCAACACTTTAGTAAAGGCAATTTCTTTTGTCTTATCCCGACTTTCCACTGAGTGATAGAGGAAACAGACTATAAGGGGGAGGATGGCTACAATCTCTCCAAGCGCAGAACTTTCCACCCCGTTTCTAATGTTCCTTGTCGTCCAAAGGCCCCTCGGAAGGCTTTTCCATTCCTCTCTCTCATCCGTGGCAATATATATATATATATATTAAAAGGAAAAGACATTTGCTTTCTTCTACTATCATTCAAGTGACCCATCAAACTCTGTTTACTATTTCCTTTATATGTTCTAGGTCTGTTTCTAGCTTTTTGGATATGTTTTTTTCATTATCTCTCTAGGATGAACTGGTATTAATTCCAGCCATTTGACTATTTTCAGAAAATTCTGTTACTTTGCACTAACTTAAGACAATCTCCCACATTACAGTAATAATTTAGTAAATCTATGCTTGGAGAAGTCATCTTCCATTCCGTGGAGCTCAATTTCAGTCTCTGTTTTTCCAGGTAGCTTCTGAATGACACTAAACAAGCTCCAGCACCTCAGTGAGCCTCAGCAACCTTGGAAAGTTGGTGATTCTGATATCAGAGTCCCCTTGTGAGGAATTCATGAAAGAATAGAGACAATGTAGCAAGTACAGAGCCTGGCCTACAGCTGGCACACAGAGTTCTCTGGGTTTGCCGAACGAAGGAACACAATGTAGTGTAGCTGATCCAGAGTCTGGCATACAGAGCTCCTTGTGTTTGTAACCAGAAGTACCAAGGTCTCCTAAGCCTCCTGATTCCAGATAGCTTCCTCTGCAAGGGTGGTACAATTGGAGAGAGTTCCCTGGGTGTTAGGCTGGTAGCAAACTCAGGGGGCAGTAATTACAGGAAGTTAAGTCTCCTCTGGCCCCCAGGGCTCTCCTCCTCTATGCCCTTGGGGAAGGGACTTCCTGTTAGGATTCCATCTTGTTTGTGTGGCTCTGACAAAGTGGTTTGGGGCTTGCACTCTCCTTCTTCGGAAGCCCTTCCTGATATTCTCCAAACCTCCAGCTCCAGACCCACAGATTCTCTTCACGAGCAGCCTGTGAGGAGGGTGGTGACAGATCACTGCCTTCAGGCCACCCCATGGGTGAGTTGGTCAGCATGAGACCTTGTCCTCAGATCCCCACAGGGCAGGAGGGGTTCTGGGTTCCCTCCCTAACCCCAACCCACAGGACCCCCAACAAGCTGACCCCCCTTTAGAGAAGGCATGCAGAGGGCTCAGGCTCACTATTTCCCACTCTCTTGAGGAAATGGGCCAGGTGGGCTCCGACACACCCGTCCTGATTCCATGTGGAAAACCTCCCCTCTTATGGAAACGGCCATGGCTGAGGTGAATTATTTCCCCTGGCTAAGAAAAAGGCACAAGTCCTGTGATCTTCTCAGGTGTAGGATTTGGAGAGTAGGGAGGGTCACCTAGGTGGGGCGTGGGATTGTGTAAACTAATATCCCTTGGATTTATACGAGGTGCGGGAAGGGCAGAAAACCCACCATTACCCCTGAATAATACATTAACTAGTCAGGGTAAATTGTATTTGTCCATAGAAGCTTACTGAGGCTTGCTTTGTTGCCCAGCATATGATCTATTCTGGAATGTTCGATGAGTAGTTGTTATGTGTATTGTTCTATGTCAATTAAATACATTTGTTAACTTAAGTAACATTTTGAAACCTTCTCCCTCTAGCTGAGTTTTTGTCTGCCATTTTGTGCATCACTCAGTGAGCTGTGTTAAAATTTCCCACTGTGACTCTGAATTTGACCATGCTCTATTTCTGTTAGATTTTGCTTTGCATATTTTGGCTCTATTTTAGGACATGCATACAAATTTAGAATTTTATATTAATATCTCCTTATTGCATTGAACCTGTTATCACAAAGAAATCTCCTTCTTTCTCTAGTGATGCTTTTTTCTTTAAAGTGTACCTTTTCTTTTACTAATAGGGTTATACAAGCTTTCTGTAGGTTACTGTGGAAAAGGTATACATTGTGCCATTTTTTTTATTTTCAAATTTTCTAGATGATTAAAATTTGCATGTGTCTCTTTTCAGGAGCATTTGATGGAAGGTTTCTTGTCCAGTCTGATAATAGCTGTCTTTCTATTGGGAATATTAATCTGAAATTTTTCATGTAAAAGTAGATGTAATTTGGTTTATATATACTATCTTACTGTATGTTTATTTTTGCCCCTTCTCAGTTCTTTTGCCTTTCCTCTCCTTTGAAATGATTAACATTTTATAACTATTAAATTGTTACCTCATGTGGCTAGATGAGCATTCTTTTGCAATTCTTGTAGTGTTTACCCTTCAGATTACAATGTACAATTTTGCCGTTTCAGTCTAATGTTCGTTAATTAGTTCTTTAAAACTCCTCAGACAATTAGGGGACCTTGAGACACTTTGATTCCATATACCCTCCAAATTTATTGTCATGCATTTTCCTTCTCTATATATTTAAATCCCCAGAAGAAATTACTATCATTGTGTTATATAATCAACAATCATCTAAATTTGCCTACATATTCACAAATGTCATTAGTCTTTCTTTCCTGTATCTATGTGCCTCCACCTGGGAGGATATTTCTTCTGCCCAAAGAAGAGCCTGTAACATTTCTTTGAGTTTGAGTCTTCTGGTCGCATGTTTTCCGAGTTTTTCTTACATGATGATGAAATGAATGCATATTTTAAGACTGTTTTTCCTTAAAGCATACTTTTTCTATTACAATAATACTGTTACACTGAGTTGATATCTTGTTACTTTTGGAAACTTCTTAACCAAGATCTCTTCAAATACCACTTCTCCACTGTTCCCTCCCGTTCTTTCCGGGACTCAGATTAACCATGTGTTAGGTATGTTCACTGCACCACCTTTAATTGTCTCCCCCTCGCTTTTGGTATTCTCCATGTTATGTCTCTCCAGGCTCCATTCTGGATCTTTTCATCGGAATTATCCTTTATATCTCTAATTCTTCCATCAGGCAGGGAGGTCACCTTTGACCCATGAACCATCACACCAGGGTAGATTCCAGGGTAGGTTTTATTGTGTCCCTAGATCCGAGCAGAGAAGACAGAGTTAGAGATAAAAAGCCACTTGTCCCAGGTCACATAACCTGAACCAAGCAGAGCAGGGACTAACATCACAGACTAAACCCTGGGTCCAGACCCTTTCCACTGTGCTTGTTTTCTTCTTGGGTGTGAATGCTGCCCACCTCTCATTTCCTGAGAAGCAGAAACACAGTGAAGTTTCTAAGCCTTTTTTAGCACTGTGATACATTTCTCTTTAGATTATAAAGTCAGTGATATTTCTTCATTAGCCATAAGAACTTTCCCAGGAATTTTTCTGGTACTGGGCCCATTGATGTGTTGTTCTCAATTTCAGAGAACATTGATCAAGTGAACACTTTACAAAGAAAAGCAAGATGCTGGGGTATTTACCGAAGGAGACACAACTATTGGTCTCAACAGGCCACTTCCCAGCAGCAGCAAGGTAGAGAATCACTAAGAAATGATGCTCACGTGGACATCAAAACAAGATAGTAAGTGACGAGGCAGCACGGCTGACAAGTATCAACCAGTGAAAAACAAAACCTTGTAGTTAAATATGTCATTCTTCTCTCTAACCTGGAAGAGTGAGGAATAATGGGATCAGGTTAACGGTTGAGCAATCTTTATTGTAGCTCTGCTACCATTGGGGAAAATGTAGAGAAGACTTTCCAAGACTATACGGACCACTTTCTTCTCTCCACTTCCCCACAATGCTCCCTATGCCTGGAGGGAGGTCTCACACCAACAACCATATGTTGTGGCCCAGAATTCTTTCACATATCACTCAAACCCATTAGCCAGAACTAGTCACATTTATGGCCCCGCCCAAACAAAGGGGATAAAGCAAGAAGTACAGTTCTGCCTGGGGCCTGGAACAGGGGAGAAATGGAAACACTTGGCAAACAGGACCACTGACTGCTGCATGATGCAACTGAAATGCAGAGGGATTGAGTACTTGCATAAAGTCACATGGGCAGTAAGGGACAGAGCAGGATTTGAATCCAGACAGGTATGTTTTCAAAGTCGATGTTCTTTACATACTCTTTTGTAAGTTGTATGCTATACTCTTAAATGAAATACATATATACTCTTGACCACTGAACAATGTGAGGGTTGCAGACGACGACCCCCTGCACAGTCAAAACTCTGCAAATAACTTTTGAGTCCCCCCAAAACGTAACTACTATTAGCTTACTGTTGACTGGAAGCCTTCTCGATAACATAAACAGTGGATTAACACATATTTTGTGTGTTATATGTGTTATATAGTGTCTTCTTGCAATAAAGTAAGCCAGAGGAAAGAAAATGTTATTAACAAAATCATAAGGAAGAGAAAATACATTTACAGTACTGTACTGTATTTATTGATACCGAAAGTTTGCATCATCTGCTTACAAAATGAATCATCTGTCGGTCAGTACCTACATCAATAACGTCTTGTATGATACAAAACGTGGTATATGTTATATGTACTACTAACACTAGACACCAAAATTAGAAAGATCGTGTGAAAAAGGAATTCATATTATTTTACAGGTATAGGGATTCGTGCATTGATAATGGAGAAGCAGCAATATGATTGCTTTATGGTTGTCTAGTGTGATGGAAGCCATTTCTTCATGCAAGCCTAGACCATACACTAATGAATGAATCATTATAAAACTTTTATGGCATACAGTATCACAGTCATATTCATAATACAGCATTGGAAACATTGTTATACTAAAAAAAAACACATACCTGTGGTGATGATGGGCTGATGTGTAGTTTCTCCAATTATGAGAGAGACAGAGACAGAGAGAGACAGAGAGACAGAGAGATGTACTGTACGGGTATGTAATTCTTTGAAAGCAAAGTTATAAAACAGTAAGAAAACTAACACGTCATTAATTTTTTATTAAATATCACTCACCTATGCCTGTGTAAGTATAGGCTATCCACTACAATACCTGTCTTGTACACAATGTTCTTCACGTGTATGTTTTATACTTTGGTGAAAAAAAAAGCACATATAAACACACCCACGCAGTTCAAACCCTGTTGTTCCAGGGTCAGCTGTACTTATAGTAGAGATCCTATTGCTTCAGTGCTCCAGTTCCCTCTTCCTTAATCATCTGATGTGCCAACAGTGGAACTGAATAGACGTGGTGGCAGTGGCAGCATTGCAAAGCTTCAGGCCTCTTCCATAAAGATGAATGGATTGGATATTTGAGTGTTCATTATATTCAAACTTAAAAATTAGAAAATAAAGTGTGGTGGTAGATGAAAAGCCTGTTCATGGATCATTTACTTTATAAAAATTAATCTCATGTCTTTCCACTCTTGTCAAGGAAAAATAATAAAAATAAGAACAGAAATTAATGGAACCGATAACAGACAGAGACCAACAACAATAAAAAAATGCCAGATGCAAGCACTTTAGAGAGATAAGATAATAAGGAAACATCTGGCAACAAGGGTCAAGAAAATTAGAGATAAGGCATGGAGAAGCCACTCAGAAATGAGAAAAGCTGCCACACTTTCAGTTTCAGCAAAGATTCAAAAGATACAACAGTGTTATGGAAAAGATATGCTGATAAATTTAAAATTTAGAGAAAACAGATCAATGCCAGAGAAAAACACGATTTTCCATGGTAAAGAAACAAAAAATCTTAATATTAAAAGTATTCTTGACAAAGAATACACGAGAAGGCAAAATTATTAGCCAATCTCAGTTAGTTACACAAATGCAAAATGTATACATAAATTAATAGCAAGCTAAATCCTGCCACGGCTAAGACAGGAAACACAGTATGACAAAGTCGTGTTTAATCCCAAGCATGCCACATTGGTTTAACATTAGGAGATCTGTGAAGTTGATTTAGCCCATTAGTGAAATAAAGGAAGGAGAAAAGGAGGATTATCACAAAATATTCAGTAAAAAAAGGCCTACAAAATTTTAAACAACCAATCAGCAGTAAAACTGACAATAACAGGAATTCTCAGCAATTCATAAAGAGAAAGATGTTTCTTTAGACTGACAACCAATATTAGAAATAGGGTAAACTACGTCAAACATCATACTTAATAGCGAAACGTTGGAAGCATTCCCTTTAAAATCAGAAGAGAGACAAAGATGACTTACACGACCACTTGGTTTTAACATCATACTACATCTCCTAGGCAGTACAGTGAGCCAGAATGTATATATGCATCTATACACATGTGAATTAATAAATGTGTACAAGTGAAAATAAAGCTGTCAAGATAACATAGTTACCTTCATGTAAATTCAAGAGAGGCTAAGGAAACTAAGATTAATGATAGAGATTAATAAGCTTGTTGAGTATAAGACTAATATACACAAAATAATTGTAACAGAAAGTACCGTTTTCATTCGGAATATACCATTTACAGAGGCAAAAATTATAGCGTTCTATAAAATCAGCTATGAATCGGATTCCATTGGCAACTCTTCTGACATACATGGACACTCATAAGCTTTCCTGTTCTTTAGTGACCAAAAAGCTAAAAACATAAAACCAGAGTGTGTCTGAGTGTGTGTGTGTGTGTGTGTGTGTACACATTAACCAGAACCCCTTACAGCTCGGGTTCTAAATGGGATATCGGTGGTATCAAGCATATGCCCCATCCTGAGACTTGGAGGTGTAACTGAATGACATGGGAGCCACGTATGGCTCAGTGACATGGTCAACGGTGTATGATGGGAGGGGTCTCTGGTTCTTATGGAGAAGTCACAGCAGAGTGCCTGGAATGCATACATGTCAGTTAGCACACAGGCAGCAGTGGTGTTTCAGCTATAGCAGTCCCAAAGTGTGAGTGGACTTCCCCTGCATGCATAGCATCCAAGCTGGCTTTTCTGGCCCTCACAGAGTTTTTGTCAGCTAGGTAATATATTTTATTAACACTGTCTTATTTTTATAAAATAGCTATTAGTACAAATAGCTGGCATAGGCAAGTGGGAACTTTGATTGAAAGAGTACTTGACACCAAAAGTGGTTGCAAGCCAAGGGCCCTGAAGGAAGTGGGAATCTGAGAAAAGTTATTTGGCTTAGGTGCATCTGAAGACAGTAAGGATCCTAGTGACATTAGAGGATGAAATATTGGTGTTCCATGGCACACAATGGTGAAACAGTTGCAGGAGTTGTCGCCTGTGGTCACTTGAATGAAATGCCTTTGAAATCAATGTGTCGGTGGACCAAACAGATGCTGTTAGGGACTCAGAGGACACTCCCTTCCCCACAGCACTGAGAAACACATTAGTGCAGAGGGCATCTTCATCTTCAAAGTGTTCTGAAGTGGCTGACTTCTGTAGGCCACAGATGAGATGGGTGATCCTCTCATTTCAGTGGGGATGTTGTGGTCCTGGAGCTGCAGGCCCAGTAGGAGCACTTAACCTCCTGCCTCAAGGTGAATGCTGTTTACCTTAATAAGCAGCAAGGCTGGAAGGGTAGTCACATTGATTTGACCTACAGCAATCTTTGAAGGTGGCTAATTGATCAACAGATCCCTTGGATCTTGAAATATCTGAACATACTCCAAAGTTGCATTTGATCAGTGTAAAAATAAATAAAATATAAATCAGTATTTATTTATAATAAAATATAAGAACATAAAAATAAATAAATCAAGCTCTAGATCTGGTGACTCGAGCTATCGTGATGGCAAATGGTAGTCCCTTATTCAATTCCCACACTTGACCTGGAACACGATGAATGAGTGGACTACTAAGGAAGGACCCTCCAGTGAAGTCGCAAGTAACTACAGTAAATCTTCATCCCAGGCTTAGCCAAAGGGACCGTCAGCCATTTACCGCTGTTACTGTGCATTTGCTTTAAGGACAGTTGCTCTAAGCCAGAACTCAAAAAACTTTTCCTGGAAAGGGCCAGATGACAAATATTTGAGGCTTTGCAGGCCTTTCAGTTTCCGATGGAGCTTTTCAGATCTGCATTGTAGAGCAAAAGCTGCCACAGACACAGCATGGCTGTCTTCCTATAAAACTTTTTATACGGACAGGGACATGTGAATTTCAAATAATTTTCACATGCCAGGAAATACGATTCTTCTTTGGATTATTTTAACCATTCGACTATGTAAAAACATTCTTAGCTTGCAGGTCATACAGAAACAGGCTCGTGGACCACAGTTTACCAATCCCCACTGTAAGCAAATGGAATCACTAGGTCCCCAAAAAGAACACTGAGTGGAAAGTCTGCAAAGTGAGGTGGCAGACATTCCTAAGGTCTTCTGCCAAGCATAACCCCAAAGTTTATGCCTTTTAACATAGTGGTTTTCAACCTTGGTTGCACACTGCAATCACATGAAGAGTTTTAAAAATGTGATTGCTTGGGTCTGCCCCCAAATCTGTTTTAATTGTTGTGGGTGTAGGCTGGCGCTAGTGATTTTTTCAATCTTCCCATGTGACTCTAGTGTGTAAACGAGGTTGAGAACTGCCTGAACAATTTAAATGATAAGAGCGCAAGTATTTTACAATATTTAGTTTAAAAATCTTATAATCGTGGTTTTGGAATAATAATATTCCAATAATGAATACACAGAATATTCCAATCATAATAAATACATAACTGTGGTGGAAAGTATGAAATAAGAATTCCCATGTAATAAACGGAGAATGCTCTCCTTCACGGAAGGAAAGAAGGAAGGGAAGGAGCGACGGAGGGAGGGAGTGAGCGACGGAGGGAGGGAATGGGAAAACACAGCGGTAAGGCAGGGGCCACCAGTGCTAGGGTCAGGGAGGAAGGCTAAACCACTGATGAGCCCAGAGCCAGGTACGGGTTAATGCCAAGCACCCAAGAGCCCAGGGCTGACTCGACAGTGAAGTCTTCTCTTCAGGAGACGGTCACAACACAGGGTAAGCGTGGAAGGGCAAACGCAACGCATGGAGTGATTGGTACTGAGGGAACAGGAAAAATAGAAAAGGCTGGAAAAGACCTAAAGATAGTTTTTCTCTAGAGAGATAATGGAGTGGTGAAGGTTGAAATTATATCCATTGTATAAGAACAGAGCACTGACCAGGAAGCCGGCTGATTGAACACGAGGTTGGACTTTCACATCCTCCTGAAAGTTGATTAAAACAACATTAAAGGTAAACAAATCAATTCAATGGTATATTACCCAGCAATAAAAAGGCAAGAACACGGGTGGATCTCAAGAAAAAAAAAATTATGCTAAGTTAAAGAAGCCAGACACAAAGGAGTACAGGATGTGTGATTCCATTTACATGGAATTCTAGAGCAGGAAAAGCTAATATATAGAAATGGAAAGCAGATCAAAGTTTGCATGGGGCCAGAGGAAGAAGAGATTAACTGGGAACCTTTAGGGAGTGTGGTTTGTGTTCTATATCTTGGTTAAGCTGGTGGTTAGCCTTAACCCCTGATTTTTACATGTAAGGAACCGCAGATCAGGAAAAGTTGGGTGAGTCATGTAAAGTTTTGCAGCTTATTAATCAGTGAGGAGATACTCATATCTGCTTATCAATGATAAATTGTCCTTGTTATGCTGCGTAAGGAGCCAACAGGTATAGTGCTTCACCCTAAGCACCTGGGAAGATGCTGACCCAGACACAAACATCCTTTTATACAAGCAAAGCATAGATCTGAACGAATAACTATTGTGCATTCCAATCTCCCATTTATAAATATAGTTGACACTCTCACGCGTTCCTTTGCCTTGACTTCTTAATGTTTATAATTACACATAAAAACATAGGGCTTCCCTGGTGGTGCAGTGGTTGAGAGTCCGCCTGCTGATGCAGGGGACATGGGTTCATGCCCCGGTCAGGGAAGATCCCACATGCCGTGGAGCTGCTGGACCCATGAGCCATGGCCACTGAGCCTGTGCGTCCGGAGCTTGTGCTCCACAACGGGAGAGGGCACAACAGTGAGAGGCCTGCGTACTGCAAAAAAACAAAACAAAACAAAAAAGAAAAAAACATAAGCATTCATTAATATCTTCTTCTGAGGAACCATACTGTAATATACAGTTTTATACCCTGAGGTTTTTTTTTTCACATTGTATCATGCCGTGTCAGGAATATTCTGTCTTGCATTTTGTAAACTACCACTTAAACCCAAACTGTTTCCTTTTTTTTTTTAACATCTTTATTGGAGTATAATTGCTTGCTTTACAATGTTGTGTTAGTTTCTGCTTTATAACAAAGTGAATCAGTTATGCATATACATATGTCCCCATATCTCTTCCCTCTTGCGTCTCCCGTGAGACTGGCAGACACATTCACGGTGCTTCTTGCTGTTCCCAGGGGTCATAATATGGATCTTGTAGTCCCCCAAAACTGTGATTGTGCCTTCTGACCTCTATGGAGGACCCCTGTGGGAATGGCACAGAGGATGAGTTTTGTTTCCCACTGCCCCTCCCAGGCATGGAGTGTTTTTCTCGGTTACGTCTCTCAAAAACATCTAAAAATGTATTGTACCCATAGCTGCCTGGGGCAAGGGAAAGAAGATAAGGCAAGCAGCAGAGAGCCCCCAAAGCCTGGGAAGGGTAAGGGTGATGAGGAAAATTCTTGGGGGAATAAGAGTTTTGAAGGCCATAGCAGAGATTCCAGAGTGCAATGCATATGCACAAGGTAGGACACAGGTTCAGTAAATGTCTGACAGGAAGCCAGGCTTGCACATGTGGCTGACCATTGGGCTCCTCAAAACCCAGAGGTGAAGGCTAAGGCAGAGTTGGAGGCAGCCTGGCTAAGCATTGGTGGAGTGCCCCTGATCAGAAGCCAATCTGCAAAGACTAGACAATATTGTTTTCCTTTCCTTTTTGGCTCCAGGCCCTTCAGGAAATCTCTGTCAAGTCACTCTCTGACCACTGATAAAATAGAAGGACAACTTCAGTGAGCACATATCACAAGGATTTCAATCATTGCAGAAGTACATATTCCAATGTGTGTATATACTACAATTTGTTTATCCACTCATCCCTTGATGGACAGATGGGTTGTTTCAACCTTTTGAATATAATGAATAATGCTGCTGTGAGCATTCACGTACAATAATTTGTTTTGGCGCCTCTTTCAATTCTTTTGGGTATACACCTAGGAGTGGAGTAGCTGGGTCATATGGTACATCTGTGTTTAATTTTGTGAGGAACCAACAAACTGTTCTCCACAGCAGAGAAACCATTTGTATCCCCACCAACAATGTACAGAAGTTCCAATTTCTCCACATCCTTACCAAAGTTCACCTTGTTATGTTCCTTTAAAAAAAAAGCTATAGGCAATGTAGTAGCTGTGAGCTGGCATCCTATTGTGGCTTTATTTTGCGTTTACCTAACGACTAATAGATTTTCCTCTGATCATTGCTTTTGCTCTGTCACACAGGTTTTGGTATGCTGTGTTTCCATTGTCAATTGTCTAAATGTATTTTTAAATTTCCCAACTTGACGCATGATATAGGTAAACCCATCTAGCTGGGACCTAAAGGAGTTTTGATGCATGCACTTTGAATCCCATTGTTATCCCATTTTTGTGCAGAATCTTCATGTTTTATAAATGGAAAAAAAGTGTATAAAAACCCACTTCTTTGGGTTAGAAGGTGCCTCTTCCTCGGGGAGGAAGGCAGGGACATTGAGGCCTGGACCTACTGGCTCGTGGTTGGGGCAGGGAAGAGCAATGGAGGACACACAACATACAGCTTGCAACAGCACTCTTTATTATGAAACCAAACAGCAATCGTGAGTGGGGAAAAGACACAGAACAGCTGACCCTTCAGGTGGCTATGTTACCTGGCCTACAATGTAACTTTGGCTTCTTGGTCAGCCAGGCCTCCAACCCCAGGCAAGGGCGTGGCCTGAGGCTGGAGAGAAAAGATGATGTGGATGAAGACAAAGATGACATCCAAGGGCTCCTTTTAGGGGATTTCTTTGAAGGCCTCCTCTGGGATCTTGCCCTCGGTCTGGAGAGAAGGAGTCGGAATGTCAGACGAGCCTGCTCCCCGAGCTCCATTCCCAGGCCACCGGCCTCCACCTTCTTGGCCTCCCTGAAGGCCCAGAAACGTTCATCTTTAACCCACTTGATTCCCAGACCTCACCTTGAGCATACTGCAGACCTGACCAGCTCTGGTGTAGTTCCATTCGTTGTCCTGAAGGCACCTGCAGTGGGAGAACAACAGGTGATCTCCATTAGTACCACAGTACAGTCATGCTGACCATGCAATGCCACCGCTAAATCTATGCCACTTTCTTGCTGGGACACATGTACCAGTATGAACACTATGTGTAATGACGAAGAAAGACCCAGTGGAAAGCAAACCATCTATCACTAGCATTCATGCCCACTAGAATTCAAAACAGAAAAGTAGAGCTGTGCAAAAGAACACGGGAATTCAATATATACTGATCAAGAAAGATGTTCAAGAAAATAACAAATGGAAAATTCTAAAGTACAAGTCACCAACCATCTTTTATTGAGATATAATGCACACACCATTTTAAAGTATACAAATCAGTGCTTTTTAGTACATTCACACGATTGTGCAACCACCACAACTATCTAATTCCAAAGTAATTTTACCACCTCAAAAAGAAGCTTCTTAACCATTAGTGATCACTCCCTATTCCTCCCCTTCCCCCAGACCCTGGCAACCACTAATCTGCTTTTGGTCCCTGTGGGCTTGCCGATTCTGGACATTTCATACAATATTTGACATTTTGTGACTGGCTTCTTTCACTTAGCCTCATGTTTTCAAGGTTCATCCATGTCATGACATGTATCAGAACAGTATTCTTTTCTTTGACTGAATAATAATCTACTATATGGATGTACCAAGATTTATTCATCCATTCATCAGCTACAGGACATTTGGGTTGTTTTCACTTTTCGGCTATTAATAATGCTGCTATGAATGTTCCTGAACAAGTTTTAGAGTGAGCATATGTTTTCATTTCTGGGATACTTAGGAGTGGGATTACTGGGTCATATGGTAACTCCATGTTTAACATTTCGGGGAAGTGCCAAACTGTTTTCCCAAACCACTGCTCCCTTTTATATTCCCATCAGTAACACATGAGAATTCCAATGTCTCCACATCCTCACCAACACTTGTTATCATTCGTTTCACTGATTAAAGCCATCTCAGTGGGTGTGACCTGGTAACTCACTCTGGTTTCAATTTGCATTTCCTTGATGACTAACGATGTTGAGAAGTTTCTCATTTCCTTCTTGGCCATTTATATGTCTTTGGAGAAATGTCCATTCAGAGCCTGTCCCCATTTTTAAAAAAATGGGGTGCTTGCCTTTGTATTGTTGAGTTGCAAGGGTTCTTCACATATTCTTGCCAGATATGTGATATGCAAATGTTTTCTCCCATGCTGTTGGTGGGCTTTTCACCTTTTTGATACTGTGCTTTGATGCTCAAAAGCTTTTAATTTTGGGGCTTCCCTGGTGGCGCAGTGGTTGAGAGTCCACCTGCCGATGCAGGGGACACGGGTTCATGCCCCGGTCCAGGAAGATCCCACATGCTGTGGAGCGGCTGGGCCCATGAGCCATGGCTGCCGAGCCTGCGCGTCCGGAGCCTGTGCTCCGCAACGGGAGAGGCCACAACAGTAAGAGGCCCACATACCGCAAAAATATATTTAAAAAAAAAAAAAAAGCTTTTAATTTTGATGAAGTCAACAATTTATCTACTTTTTTTCTTTGGTTGCTTGTGGTTTTGGTGTCATATGTAAGAAATGATTGCCTAATTCGTGAAGACTTACACCTACGTTTCCTTCCCAGATTTTTATAGTCTTAGCTCTTACTTTTAGATCTTTGATCCATTTTCAGGCTATGTTTGTACATAGAGTGTCAGTCAGGGGTCAAAATTCTTTGGTTTGCACGCGGATACCCACTTGTCCCAGCACCATTTGTTGAAAACACTATTATTTTCCCATCAGGTTTTTTCAGCACTCTGTCAGGTTGATAGTCAGTTGACCATAAATGTGAGGGTTTATCTGTGGACTCTCAGTTCTATTCCACTGAAACATACACTGTCCACAGGCCAGTAGCACGTAGTCTTTATTACTGTGGCTTTGTAGCAAGTTTTGAAATTGGGACGTGTGAGTCTTCTAACTTTGTTCTTCTCTTTCGAGATTGTTTTGGTGCACTTCCATATGAAGTTTAGGATAACCTTGTCAATTGTTGCAAAGAAGGATTCTGATAGGGATGGCATTGAACCTAGTTTGCTTTGGGTAGTACTGCCAACGTAATAATATTGCCTTCCAACCCATGAAAATGGAGTGTCTTTCCATTTATTTAGGTCTTCTTTATTTTTTTCAACAGTGTTTTACAGACTCGGGAGTATGAGATTTGCACTTCTTCTGTTACATTTGTTTCAAAGCGTTGTACTGTTTTGATGCCATGGTAACTGGGCTTGCTTTCTTAATTTCATTTTGGGGTTGTTCATTGCAAGTACACGGAAATACAAATAAGTTTTGTATATTGGTCTTGTATCCTGCAACTTTGGTGAACTTGGTTATCAGCTCTAGTAGGGTGTTTTGTTTGTTGGTTGGTTGGTTGGTGTGTGTGTGGATTGTCCTGGATTTTCCATACACAAGATAATGTCACTGAGCATTATACTATCTCGAAAACCCTTTACACATATAATAGTATGACACCTTTTTCATGGGCTCACTTTTATTTTTTGGAAGCAAAATATTCAAAATGCTATTTTTCCAAATTGCTTTCGAGTTTCCATGATTCACTCCCCCGCACATTCCCATGCACACCCAGCACTCACTTCTGAGACCACTCAAGGTTCATCCCAGACAGGGTGGAGAAAGCCTGCACCATTTCCTGCTGCTCCTGGGAGAGGGAGGAGGGTGTAGGCATTGGGATGGAGAACACACTCTGAGTCTCACTGGGGCTGGCATCCCTCACAAACAGTTCGTCATTCACAATGCATAGACTGGAGGAAAAATGGGCCCTCAGAGAACTGGACAGATGGACCACCCCACACCCCAAACAACAATCCTGCTCCCACTGCCACTCAGCAACTAGATTCCTTCCATACCCCTGCTGGGTCTGTATCCCAGGTTCCGTGACTGGTACCTCTGCCACTCCCCACAGAGCCCTCCTTTGGAGAGACTGTCTACCACCTTCACTCGATTTATAGGTTTATTCCCAACCCACGGGCAATTTCGCATTTACACTTTACCACAGCCCAAGGAGTGGCTATTCTCGGAAGAAGACACTGAGTCACAGAGAGGTCATGTCACTTGAACAAGGTCACACAGCGCGTGAGTGTTGGGTCAAGGAGAGACCCCATAGGCCGATTCCAGAGCCCATGAAGACTCACACTTCCAGATCCCATGTTCTTCTTAACCACTAGGCTAGACTGCTCCTGGGATCTCCCTGCTGGCTTTCCACAATACTGAGTAAACCTAAGATCTGCGCCACCACATTCCCACGCCACTGAGCCCAGGCAGGGATGGGCATTCCCGCCCACAACAGGGCTCTCACCTGGCATAGCTGGCAGGGGTAGCGATGAAGGTCCGGGTGAATGCATGCACACAGCCCTGAGAACTTCCTTCCACTTCAACAGCAAACAAACCACAGTACCCCTTAGTGCCGCACATGCTATACATGCTCACATGGTGGTCCCCAGTCAGGGTGTGACTGGACACTCATGCTGAGAGGGCAGTTGTTCACAGGGGCCAAGGTGTCGGGTATGGGGAAGGCAACTATAGGAGCAGTCTGCACCCAGTGACAGGGTCCCTGACAACCACTACACAAATTCACGGGATGCATTCTTCACAGCCGCCCAAGAGGTGGATACTACTACCCCATTTTGCAAATGAAGAAACAGAGGTTAAGTAACGGCCCAAGTTCTCAGAGTAAGGATCTGCGATGACAGCCACCAAATTCCGCAGCTTGTGTCCCCAGGCCTGTCTGCCCTGCACACCGTGGGCAGGGGGAGGGAGCAGTGAGGCATCTGGGGAGGGGGTCTACACACACTCACCTTCCTTGAACACCCCGTTGACAGAGAAGCAGAGCATCATTTCCTGAAAGGGAAGAGTCCAGGTGCCCAGTCACCACCTCCACCTCCCACCCGCCTGCGGCTTCATGGGCCCGCCCGAGGGAGGAAGCAGGCGCTCAGTCTGGAACCACATGTCCACCATGAAGGAGCTGAAGTCATGCTGAATCTTGGGCAACACAGAGAGGGTGTGCACAGTGACACATTTTGTGTGCTTCAGCAGCTGGACCCGCAGGTCTGTGAGGGGAGGGGAAGCGAGCGAAGGTCAGGGGCTGCCATGCCCTGGGCCCTGTGATTGACCCCTTCACCGCCCTTTCCCACACAGCCTTCCCATCACACGCTCACAGGGGTCCTTGAGCTTCTTCATATTCCTGCGGTCCTTGAAATACGCGCACAAGTTCATAATGAGGGCTCCTCTCACCAGAATTACCTGGGAAAGAACTCCAACCTTTCTTTCTTCCTCGAGGTGGTCTACCACCATCACTGTATTCTGCAAAGAGGGACAAAAGTACAAGTTTGCAGACACATCTGTGGTCCACTTACCACTTTCCATGTCTTAGGCTAACAGCATGGTAGGGCAGGCAAAGTGCCAACCTGGCCGAAGGGACCAGTCCCACAAGCCTCAGAAAGGACACTCTTCTGCCTGTCCAGAGAGGACAGCCTTATCCGACAGATGGCACTATCAGGGGAAGAATCGAGGAGCAGCAGGATGAGGAAGAGGACGACAAGGAGGACAAAGAGGGAGGAGGGAGGAGAGGACAACTGCGTTGAAACTTTTAAAACAGTGGAGCAGGACTGATAAAGAACCGAGGTGTATGCGTCCATGGGTTAGACTGGACACCAGTCATATAGATACCAGGAAGGCACCCGAATCTTGCCTTCTCTCAGGACTTTCCAGCAACC